>NW_023596136.1:46568310-46575066 GCF_011947565.3 Pollicipes pollicipes
TTCGGAGCGGAGGTGTGTGTGGTGGGGGTAATGAGCGAGTGGTCAGCGCCTTCCGCTCCCATGTAGTGGAGGAACCCCGGTTGCGCCGTGTGAAGTGCGTCACTTTCCCTTTAAAGCTAAGAAGCGAAGAAAAAACCTGGTTGTGGGAGCATAGATATATAATACCTTTAGGCCGGCCACACCATGTTACATCACTAGCATACGTGTGTTATCGATAGAGGGGCATCGGTTTTAAAATGGCGTAGACTCGCAGGTTAAACTGTACAAACTAAGGCAAACCGGGCGAATAACGGGCAAACTAATCCGACGGTTTCTCTTTTGTGAAACGCACGCGTTCATCAGCCAACAGTTCAACGGTTCATTTGCGTGCATGTAGATGTCCATTGTTAAGCCACACCCCGGCCACTGATACATGTGGGTTTTAGTTAAATGCAATGCACAATGCCCGTCTTTGGTCGAGCACATTCTGGGTAGCCGTTCGTAGCCGTTTCCGATCTTTTGGTTTATATATATATACATATATATATATATATACATATATATATACATACATACATGCATAGGAGCCTCGTGCTAGGTCAGCACACTGGTTAATGGCGAACATGATATCCGAATTCGTGCTGTTGTAGGGCCGTTGGCGTCCTGTTGGTCGATTTCAAATACATACGGCACTCGTTAATTGCGTGGTGCCCTCAGAGCGTCAAGTTTCCATCACAAACTTGACTGGGCTCAAATTACTAGTGTGATATCACTCACTGAGATGTGGCCAGTGACATCGACGGCTTGCGCTAGGGCATACTCTGTGTATTGAAGGTGCAAACCTCATCGGATTATCAGCCAAAAAGCCCTGTCACGTGGCAATCTTCTAAGAGGATGAGACTGTACAGTTCGCTTGGCTTATTCATTGTTTCCTCACTCACAGTTTGACCACCCGTTCTACTACAACTCCTGCACCATGAAGAGCTGCTGCTTCGCCGGCAGCCGGGACCAGTTTGTGCTCTCGGGCAGCGACGACTTCAACCTGTACATGTGGCGGATCCCTGACAATCCAGGTATGAGGGCGCAGACATGAGCCGTGCTGGTGCGTGACGCGCGCTGGCCGGGTGTGGCGGCCACGACTTGTGTGCCGTCTGGACTCCCCAGGCATCAGTGGTGTGTGCTGGCGCGTTAGTCATCACTGCGCCGTGGTTTTATGGGGCACGGACTGTACCCGTGATGTGGGTGCAGTTTTCAGCATAAGTTATGAGAATTTTGAAGCTTTTCAACCACGCAAACAGGTGGATAAAGCTCCCCAAAATTTTGCATCCTTTAAAGGTAATCCGTAGCTAGTAGGTTAACTGAGTAAAAGCCCAGTCTGTTACATCGCCTCAAGTAGTGAACGGAAGTTAATCCTCGGAAACTAATACATTTCTACGTGAACTTTTTCCACTACTTTCTATGACATAATTTTTGCCCTGTAGACATCGCCGAATGGTGAAACTAGCTAATCTGTATTATCTGCCGTCCAATCATCCTAATCCATGTTCTACGCTATATGTGTTCATTTTACAGTTGCACTTTTGTGCAGAAAGGCTGTAGACTAGAGTTGAGAATGTGAAGCAATTTCGGCTTCGAATCCCGAGGAGAGTCGATTTGTTTTTAGATTGGGATTCGATGTTTTGATAGAAGTAAATAGATTCAAATAGACTGGAATCTTTCCACCGAAATGTCGAACGCTCTTAACGTTTCTGTCAATAGAACGTTTCCACCTAGGCCAAAGGAAAAGGGGAGTCATTGTCACCAGCCTCTGCAGGTGTCGAAGTTGAGCGTGGGCCGGGTCACGGACTTGTCCATACCATATGTAGTGGAAAAGTGTATGTTAAAGTAAAGAAGTAGGTAGGCGTGGTGTAGCATCCCTTTCCCCGGGTGTAAGCGAATACACAACATATATATATCTGACCTACCAATGCCCTTAAAATTGTGCCGGGCATGAAATCCTCGCAGGTAGAAAGCTTGCCTGCATGGATGCAGGTTTGATTCGGCAGTGGCTGGCCCGGCCAGCTTACACTCGCTGGGTGGGCGTGGTCAAAGCACTCGCATTCTAGGCCCTGGTACTAAGCGTACTTAGCGTGCGTTTGCGTGTGGGTGGGGCGTCAAATCCGCCCCGCCTCCCTAAATGCTCAGAAACCGTGAGTGACGCGAAACGCAAAAACAGACTTGAAATTTTGCTGGGTGTGAACTTGTTACACGGACCTTGCAGGCATATAGTCGCCGAGCGAGATGTGGTGTATATGAAGCAAATTTGAGCCAGGAGCATATGATACATTGAGTTGCGTGTTCACTTTATGTGCCTCGGGATTCGGCAGTGGCTTTAGAATTCAAATCGTAATTTGCCAGGTTTGAATCCCTGTTTCCAAGATTCGGGAATTTGCAAGATCCGTTTATGCTTCGAAGTTATTCGAATCATGCGAATCTGAACCCTCAGCTGTATTTGACACCCACGTGTTCCATCATTTCCTAGGCAGTTGTCCTATCGTGGTGACCCAGGCACCCTTGGGCTTCACTAAGCGGAATTAGGATATGACGGTCAGCGCCTTGATTCTATCTGCAGCTCCCTTGCCTTCAGTGATGAACGAGACTCAAAACTTATTCATGAACAGGCTCATATATTTGGTGCCATTAGGGAAAGGAACAGGATTCGGGTGGCAAAAAAAAAATGCGTACAAAACGTTCGATACATAATACCACCGTCTACATGTCTCAGATCCTCCAAATGCCGTCCTTCGTTCTGGGCGTCGTGCAAGCATCTGCGCAGCTGGCTCATACGCCTGCCGTCCTCGTCTTGTCCGGGGTATCCACACTGCTATGTCTCCAAGGTTTTCCTGGCAAATTACGATTGTGAGGAGGTATGTTGATACGGATGCCGACAGAAGATTGCTGATGGGCACAGTTCGTGCCAGTTGACATCTGTTCACTGGGATCAAAAACCACTTGCTTGAGAAGTGATAATAAAGTGAAAATGGATGCATGCAGTTGCGAAGGTGGCTATTTTTCCCTCTTGGCACATCGCGGAATAAGTACCGGGTATCCGAATCATAGACGATAGTTCTGGGAATTGAGTACCACTTCCACGCTCAGAGCCAAAAGTGGCTCTGTGGTATATCAAGCTTTCACGCTGCTGGTGAGAAAGTACTGCCACTGAAATCACACCCAGGATTTCGCCCGGGAGGTGTCTGGAGGCGGGTCCAAACGCAGCCCCTATACAGTAACAACATAAAGCTTGTCAAAGTCCATCATCCTTTCCCCATAACTCGATATCCCAAGGTCCAAACTCCTGAATCCCCCACACGTTTAAGAAGCTCTACCCCCCACTACCCTCCAGAGGTCAAGGCTCCAAGCTCAGTTGGAAAAGTGTTTAAAATGTTGGTCGTATTGGAGTTAACGGACGATAATTTAACAGCAGTCAACGATTCCGGTGAACGTTCTTGACGTTGTAAAGAGTTGATTCGCTAACGAAAAAACTTTAACAAATTAATTAACGTATAAGCCGCTTAACGGGCTCGTGCCCGCCTCTGCACGCAAACAGCAGCAGCGCCGTGGTCCCTCGCGCCGCCGCCTGTCAAGGTACTCGCCACCAGAGCGGCAGCCCAGCACACAACCGTCGGGACTCGCAGTGACGCCCCTGACCGTGACGCGCACGCGCGTGTCCCGGTCTTCACCTCCCCGCGGGCGTCACCGGTGACGGCGTCAGCCGCCGCCGTCACGTCGCTCCGCCCTGCCCACGGCGCACGCTCCTCCGTTGCAGAGACGAAGCGCGTGAGCCGCGCGCACGCCGTGCTGCGTGGCCATCGGTCGATCGTCAACCAGGTGCGCTACTGCCCGCAGAACGGCCTGCTCGCCTCGTCCGGCGTCGAGAAAATCGTCAAGGTGAGGCTGCGCTGGCCGGCCGGCGCCGGTGGTGGCGCCGCCGCCACCTGGCCGCGTGTGCTGCGGCCTGGTCTGTGAGGCCTCCCCGGCGCGTGTGGGGCCCGCTGGCGGGACCGGTGATCTGCCATGTAGGACCGCGCGGTCTGACCACCTGAGGCTGGCCGAGGCCGATGACTTGATCAGGTGGTGGGATGGAGACCGGGCCGTCCGTGGCGTGTCAGGTGCCGGGTCTTTGTCGGCGTGCGTCAGCCATGGCGCTGCTACCGGATTAGTCTTGTTGTTGCGGTTGGCCCCATATGCCCCATATGGCCCCATATGCTACCCTGCCGGCTCGTCTCCGGACGGATTGGCGGGAGTCAATGCTGTGTGAGGTGGAACGCAGCGTGAGATGCTGATTCTTTGGGTGTGTCGCGATAATGAACACCATACTTGCGGCGCTACCCAGGTGGAGCAGGACCCCCTCCGCGCGCCCAGTGGTGCTGCGGTATTGAACACCATACTTGCGGCGCTGCTTAGGCGGAGCGGGACCCCCTCCGCGCGCCCAGTGGTGCTGCGGTATTGAACGCCATACTTGCGGCGCCGCTCAGGCGGAGCGGGACCCCCTCCGCGCGCCCAGCGGTGCCGCGCAGCAATATGTGACGGTTCGTCCCCCTCCCCTCGTCAGCTGTGGAGCCCGGTCCAGCTGCCGGATAGCGAGGGCGGCCTGACCTTTGACCCGGAGACGGAGCGCAGCTCGCGGCGCATTCCCCGTCAGGGCGAGTACGTCGATATGGTGGTCAACGCCGGAGATGTGAGTGCTGGCGGGGGCTGTCGGGCGGGCGGGAGAAGTGATCGCATCAAAATGCCGTTGTGGTGTTGATATTCTGATTGGGCTAGCCAGTGAGCACACTTGCAGTCTTCAACCTGGCGCAGCTGTGGTGCGATTCAAGCACCTGTCCCCGCGCCCCAAGACCACAATATGCGCTAAAGTACTTCGTAAAAAGTTTGCACGATCCCAGTGTTTGAAGCACCCTCAAATTTCCCGAGACCAATTAAGCATATGCCAGAGCAACTATGTATAACGCATTACGCGGCTGTGAACCATGCGATACTGACTAGGTGTGATGTTTTTAGGGACTTGATTGTCTTGTGAAATACTAAAAAGATCATTATTATTTTATTGCGGCTCGTGGCTATGAATATCGTTCACTCAACCGAGTGGGAGTGCTTATCACATTGGTTGTCCATTCTTCAATGGCCTGGCCGTTCGCTGCCAACTCTTGCGCCGCCTCTCCGTTCACCTGTTCCGCGCTTCTCCCAGATATTCGGCAACGACTTCAACCAGCAGTCGACGGACGAGGACCCGCGCATGCTGGCCTTCTTCGACTCGCTGGTGCAGCGCGAGATCGAGACGCTGACCACGGAGACGGACAGCAGCACCGAGGAGGATGGGGCGCCGAGCCGCCGCCGGGGGGACAGTTCAGGTCAGGCCCGCCGCGCGGGTCAGGTCGGGTCAGGCTGCACGAACACAGGTCAGGGTCCTAGGCTTTGGGAGTTTCACGGTATTTGTGGGTCGTCACGCACAAATCATGTTACGTGCAGAACGTCGTCTTGAAAACGAACACGACACACGTCGGTGCGCTCTTTTTATGGAGCGCCAGCGACTGCGGGGCCTAAATTAACGATCAGGGGCCACGGCGCAACCGGGGATCAGGTCGGAGGCATGAAGCCCCGGCCCCGGTACTGCTCAGTCCAGACTGGGTCATGTTCCTGGGGTGGTCAGATGAAGCATTACTAAGTCCCGGCTCCGGCACTGCTCAGTCCTGACTGGGTCATGTTCCTGGGGTGGACAGATGAAGCATTACCAGGCCTGGGCGCCGGCACTGCTCAGTCCAGACTGGGTCATGTTCCTGGGGTGGTCAGATGAGGCATTACTAAGTCCCGGCCCCGGCACTGCTCAGTCCTGACTGGGTCATGTTCCTGGGGTGGACAGATGAAGCATTATCAGGCCTGGGTGCCGGCACTGCTCAGTCCAGACTGGGTTCCTGGGGTGGTCTGATGAGGCATTACTAAGTCCCGGCCCCGGTACTGCTCAGTCCAGACTGGGTCATGTTCCTGGGGTGGTCAGATGAGGCATTACCAGGCCTGGACGCCGGCACTGCTCAGTACAGACCGGGTCATGTTCCTGGGGTGGTCTGATGAAGCATTACCACGCTACGAGCGAGGAGGCCCCAAAAGCGGGGAAGGGTGGCCGTCACACTTAATGTGTCGCGGAGTGCCATGACCTATGCCCTATTGTCTGAAATGGGAGCGTCCGACCCCTCCGTGTCTGCTATTGGACACGGCACCCACGGGTACGCGTGCTGTGAATAATATATTTGGTGTTATAAACCGTCAAATAGGAAACACGTCAAATAGCTTGCTGTTCGCGCTCGAGGCCGACGTGGACGAGTGCGGACCCGATGCGGAGCCACACGTCACCTTGCTAGAAGTACGCTCATGGCTCCCGCTCCTCGCGTGGTAACATCTGCAAGCACGCGCGGCCTGCAGCGTTGGCCACCATCCGCCCAACGCGCGGCCGGTGTCGGCAGACGTGCGACGGATTACGGCGGTGCTGTTAACTACCGCTGCTGTTGTGTTTGGTAGAACAGCGAGGAACCACGTGTGTTGCACCAGTTCGACGGTGATCCGCCCCCTGGATACATCCGTCAGTGATGTTGCTAAAGCGCAGAGAAAATGAACGCGGCATGCACGGCATTACGGCGGTGCTGCCAATTACCGCTGCTATTGTGTTTGATGGAACAGCGGGTAACCATGTGCATTGCAACAGTTCGGCGGTGGTCCACCCCCTGGATAGCTCCGTCAATGATA
>NW_023596136.1:46576002-46595842 GCF_011947565.3 Pollicipes pollicipes
ATTTGGTGTTATAAACCGTCAAATAGGAAACACGTCAAATAGCTTGCTGTTCGCGCTCGAGGCCGACGTCGACGAGTGCGGACCCCGTGCGGAGCCACACGTCACCTTGCTAGCAGTACGCTCATGGCGCCCGCTCCTCACGTGTTGACATCCTCAAGCACGCACGGCCTGCAGCGTTGGCCACCATCCGTCCAACGCGCGATCGGTGTCGGCAGACGTGCGACGGATTACGGCGATGCTGTTAACTACCGCTGCTGCTGTGTTTGGTAGAACAGCGAGGAACCACGTGTGTTGCAACAGTTCGACGGTGATCCGCTCCCTGGATAAATCCGTCAGTGATGTTGCTAAAGCGCCGAGAAAATGAACGCGGCATGCACGGCATTACGGCGGTGCTGCTAATTACCGCTGCTATTGTGTTTGATGGAACAGCGGGTAACCATGCGCATTGCAACAGTTCGGCGGTGGTCCACCCCCTGGATAGCTCCGTCAATGATATTGCTATTGAGCAAAGAAAGCGAACACAGCATGCATAACATGCATTATATGGGTTTCCGTTTTTTGCGGGGACACAAAGCGGTCGCCACATTGACGCTTCGTTGGCTGGTTTCCAGACGAGACTGCTGACTTCCACAGCTACTTCGCGGCGGCATCAGATCTCGGTGAGCTGCGAGCGTTGGCTTCTAATGCATAATCCCCCGCATGGTGCCCAACTAACTGCCGTTGCAAACAGCTGCTGCAGATGTCCACATGGGTCAGACGCTGTTGGGATGTTAACGAGTAGATGCAGACACATCGAACTCACGTGCATGTCCAGCTGGAGAGGTAATGCCCTATGACCGCACTGCAGCCACATAAAGGTCACGCCGTCGCGTGGGCCAGAGGATCGCATGCGTTGTTTTTGTAAGGATTGGGTAGTCCGGTTCTTCACAGCGGTGTCTGTTATCGGGTGCGACTTTATTACTGTCTATTCCAGACGTCAGATTTTCTGATGATATATCTTAATCAGTCAAGTGATGGAATTTAGTGACTTCACTTTGGTCGTAACGAGTTCGCTTTTTCATTGTTATGACCAAAGTATAGCACGTGCTCGTTCCGACTGCGCTTGCGCCGGCCGACGGGCCGCGTGGAGCGCCGTGTGAGCTAGTTTCATCAATCCTGAACGCTCCGCCTGCCTCATTGCGCAACTGGCTCGCTGCGCGGTTAGTTGGTGGTTACCCCTGTTCCACGTAAACCACTTCACTCCGTCGTCTGATTTCTTTGTAACATTGGCAGTCATCCGCGGGAATAGTCGTATGCTGCGTCATCCGACGTCGCACATCATTATCGTCCTCCTTCCGCCGTCTTCCGTTTCCAGTAACTTCTCGCCAGTATCAATCTCACATTCCCACCGCTGTCGTATCAAGCTGACATTTTTCCGACGCCCCCGCCCCCACCCCCATCGGCACAGACAACGACCCGACAGACGGATGCGCCGGCGTCTCCTGTCCGGTGGACAACATCATCTCCCGCATGATCGACATCAAGCGCAGCCAGCTGATGCGGGCGGCGCGGCTGCGGTGGCGGCGCGCCGCCGGCGTGCCGGCCAGCTCGGACGAGGAGACGGCCGCCGACGGCTTTCACAGCCGCCACCGCCGCGTTCTGCACAAGGCCAGGTGCGCGCCGCGCCCGCCGGCACGGGGGAGGGACTGGTGGGGGCTGCTTTGCGTTGGGTGGGGGGGGGGAGGGGGGAGAGGGCGGATGCTGCCAGTGTTGGTTGGATTTGGATCGGGCTGTGCTGAGTGCTGGTGCTGAGATGGGCTATCGTGTGGTGTGCGGACGGTAGTCACTTGTGCGCCAGCGCAGGCACAAGCACAGGGGTGGGTCTGTCGCGCACAGCTGGTCGGAGTGGGTGGACACCGGTGTGAGCCTTGGCGAAATATTTGTCTCAATACACTAATGCTTTGCTTTCATAAATTTACACCCCATGATGTATTTCAAACGTTTTGCTTGGTACCACTGTGAGCTGAAGTGCTTTGCCACCGGCCGTCGTCGAAGCATACACTTTCTCAACAAGCTCGGGGCGCTCTTCGCGACGACGCTTAGGGCGCTTCCCTGATGACTGAGATGCGGGTCATGCGCCCGACGTGGCGTGCCCACCGTGCCCACCTGGTCCGCACCTGGGGACGCTCTCACGCGCCGCCGCTGCCGTCAGGTACGTCTGGCTGCCGTTGGGTGGCGCCGAGGTGTCGTCGCGTTACACGGCGCGCGCGCCGCCGGCCGCCGCCTCCTCGGACGACTCAGACGGAGCGCCGGCGGCGCCGCGGACGTCGGCCGGGCCGGCTGGCCTCAGCCACGCCACCCGGCGACCGGCCGTCCGGCAGCGGTCTGCAGAGCTCGGCCTCCTCTTCGGGCGGGCCGCGGCCGCTGCCGCCCTCGTCGCCCTCCTCGTCCGGCTCCAGCACGGCCGAGGACGCGCCGGCGCGCCGCCGCCGCGTGCGCCAGAAGCTGCGCCGGCTGCGCGCGCCGCCGCATGAGGAGCGCTCGCCACCGCCGGCGCCTGAGGAGGAGGCCGCCGGCGCCCCCCTCACCAACGGCAACACCAAGGACAACTTCAGCCGGCTGAACCGGCGCGACTTCAGGCGCCGAAACTACCGACGTCGCCACTGAACGGATGCGGCGTCAGAGCCAGGACCGGCGGCGAATTGTGTCAGTTGCGACGTGATCATCGATGTCTGTTGTGCGTGGAGAAGTGAGAGATAGTATTGATGATATTGTTGTCAGCGAGGTCGTCACATGGCGCACGTGACGGCAGCACGTGGAAGATCGCTGATGTGGGTGGTTACCAATGATGCCATGCTGTCGCGAATGACGCCGGCGTATCAGTACTAGTGTCGTAAGTTGTAACCGGCGATGACGGGTGGCGTCAGCGTTGATGCCAGGTGCCAACGCCAGTGCGACAATAGACGTGAATCGTAAAGTCAGCGGACGCCAGAGCATTGCCAATTTCGGTTTGGAGGCCGTCAGTACATACGCCGTTGCTGAGGAAACATGGCTAGTGATGCCAGGAGACGGAGGTACTGGTGACGTCACCAGTGACGCCAGGCTGTGCTATTTGTGAAGTTTTGTTTATGTTGAAAGCTGTGTGTCATTATATTTTGTAGATAGAAATAAAAGCAGGGATTGTCACATTGTAATGTCATCTCATTTTCCTTCTCTGCAAGATATATCCTGACTTAGCGTTGCAAGTGTGCTTCCGACCACCACCCCGGTGATAAATGGTGTTCAAAGAGGAGCATTTTTCGGAAACATGTGCTTCTTCGGTGTCATCCGCAGTATGTAGCCATTGCCCACTTTGCCGGGTAATAAATCGATGTGGCCACCCTAAAATTGCGGGTTTTATTTCGTCCTCCGTGTAGGCATTGACGAGTTCATAGCCTGTTGGTCTATTTCGGGTTTTGATTCAAACGGCGCTTAGCGAGGACAGCTTCGCATGCCTGTGACGTCATAGGGGAAAATGGGTGTCTGCGTCTGCGTCTTTTTCGCGCGCACCCTCGTACGCGTGCGCCGAGAACCCGGGGCTGTGTGGAGGGGAAGACCGGCCGTGAAGGTGGGTGGTCGTGATTAATATTTCTCCGCATGACCGTTTTCTTAGCCGGAGGTGCCTGTGGTTGATAAAACGGAGGCATCGCTGGAACACCGGCTTTGACACTATGGCAGTTGGCCGGGTCATACCCCTTGCGTCATGAATCTCACTTCTGCGCTGTGAAGAGCTCTGAAGTTTGTTGTTAATGGAACTCGTCCGTTGAGCTTATCATTAGGAATGTAAACTAGGCGTGTGAAGATTTGTGTGTGGGAGGGGCATGCAAAAGATAGTGCATTGGTTAACATGTGACCATTAGGGATTCAGGCATCTTAATAACCTTAACACCTGACACTGATGGAACTGTATGATACTTGCAAAATGTTTTGTTTTTTAGGGAATAACACTAATCCCTAGCCCTGAATCTGGATGATGCAGTTAACATCTCATGCTGAACAGCATGCCATGGTTATTATTAGGAAAGTGGGGATCATCCTTGTGTGCCTGATTTGTTGTTGCGAGATTGTTGAATAAGTTTGATACAGCACTAAAACAGGTAGTATTTTTGGTACGAAAGTAACGTCAGCTTGAATCGGAGTGGAGGGCTGCTCCCTATTGCAAGGCTTCAGTCTTAAGTCTTATGCATCTGAAAAAGTGAGTAATTAAATCAATATTGGTTACATAATCAGTGACATCCCAGGAGGCATTGTGTTCAAAGTTCAATTTGCATCCTGCCATACTCATACTGTCCATGGCTAATACTGATGTGCTGGAAAAGATATAATCACTTATATTTCTGAAATTTTATGGGTGTTGTATGTAGTTAGTGGTAAACCAGAAATACACTTATTTCATAAATAATGCACCTTTGTGTTTGTGGTTTTTGGATGCTTGCCCAGAACTCCCACATGTTTTATTGGATATTTGCACTGAACTCTCATTGGATGAATTTCTGGGATTAAGTTTATCAAGAATGAATGAATGAAGCTGCCCCAAGCATGGTTTTGAAGTCCTTGCCACAGTTTGCATACTGGCCCACAGCCACCTGGCACATTTTGTGCTTGCAAGTTGGCTGGGGATAGTCTGGATTATAGTCAGAGATCTCTGGTCTACTCCATGTCTCTTTTGGAAATGGTGTGTGCTTGCAATTGCATGGGCATGGTGGGACATGGATGTACAATCCTTGAATGTAAAGTAAACCTATCTGGGACTTGCAGAAGTATGATGCTCATTCAGGCCACAGCAGCACAGCTCAAGTAAAAGAGCAAAATCAGAACTTTGTAGTGCCTGGCATTTGCCGAGTTTGAAAAGGTGCCTTTTAGAACTGCAAGGTGCTGGGCTGATTAAAATGCAAGGAATGTCACAACGTCCATCCTTAAAGTATTGTGTGGGCAATGCTCCAGTATTCCAGCAGCAAACCTCCCACTTCTGCGTCACTTGGAGCAGATGCCTAGTGTTTTCTAGGGTCACCTGGTGATCAGGGGGAGGGGAGGGGGTAGGCGGACTTCGTGACCGCTGACTGGGCGGCCGGTCGGGCCTGCTTCCAGTGGTCACTTGTCATTTGCAAACTCGGAGTCATTTCCTGTGTTCCACATTCTGGGATTCCATGTCCATGTGGGCAGTGTTGTCATGTTATGTCAACATCTCATCTACCTATGTCCCCCGGTTCCTGTCACCCTGGCTGTCTCAGATGTGGCTGCCTTCTTCCCATGGGTTATGTTTGGCAACCACCAGACATGAGATAAGCTCACTTGTAACTATTGGTATAACTATTAACTATTGCAAGGCTTTGAAGTGCAGTACTGCTGTAGACAACACAATTTCACTACTTAGTAAATATTCTCCTCAATATGTTATCGTTTGATTGTGTCGTGGAAAGTCTGTATGATGGAAGAGTCACATGCCACACTGGCTGTGCGAAAATGCCACCATAGCAGACTGGCTAACTCGCAAGCAGCACTTCAACTTATTAAGTGATGTGTGCTAATTGGTGCGTGTTTGCAGAACCCAAACATCATTATGTTTAAGTGTTTTGGCTCTTCCTCGTAGTTTTCTTCATGTGTCCGTGGTTTTAGATTTTGTTTGATTGCATTCACTTAGCTCAGTACAGTTTTATTTATTAAGTTATTTAAATTCCGGTTTCCTTTCCGTCATAAGTACTTCCAATGCCCAGATCCCTAGTGCTGTGTAGCACAGAACGTAATTTGTGTTCCAAACTTTTTCACGGTTCACGATTTCTGGCATCAAGGATTTCCAGTTGGCTCTCAACCGGTGAAATGCGTTCAGTACGTCAGACACGAACAATTTGACAAAGCTTTATGTCTCGACATAGAGCACTACATTCCCAATGAGGAGGCAACATTCCAGAAGCTGCTTGTATGTGTGACCTTGAAATAGCGTGCATGGAATAGTCCACACAAATTGGCGGGCGTCAAGGTTAGAAACAAGAGGGCTTAGGTCTAAGAAAGAGTATGGCTGTGAATTGCCTGAATGATCTTGAGAATGGCCATCTCAGTTCAAAGCCGTATACAAATGTGGAACACTTCCTTTAGTAGCCGCGGGCTGCGTTGTCATCTTCAACAGGTCCGTGAAACGGCGCTGCGTGCTGTTTAAGCGGGCACGTGCCAACAGCTGCTCTAGTAGTTCCTGACATCCTGCCTTGTTTCTTACCAAATATATCCAGTCTGCTTCAGCAGGTGGCAGGTTGTTTCAGCGCCGAAATCGCCAAACTCGTCAAGTTCGAGGCTCAAAGCACGTCAAGTGAGACCTTTTGGAACCAGTTGGTATGCTCCATACCTGCTTTGACGAAGACTAACAGACCGCTTCCCTGTTCAATGGCCGGTTCAAAACAACACTGTCGCCGCCAATGGTTGTGTGGACTTTGCGCCCTGTTAAGGTGGGGCGTCCCTCCATGCTCAGTGCTTTGGGCGCCTCGTCCTGGTCCTGAGCATTCCGCATTTCACGGGCCTCAATGTCGGCGATTTGCCTCCGCACGTCTGGTCTCAAATGATATGGGACTTTTCTAGGCCTCGCTACAGCAGGTGGCGACCCGCCGGTGTTGACGCCGAGATAGGCGACGCGTGTTAGACGGAGCTCGGCGTCAGAATTCACGAACATCTCCCGATATCCGTCCAAGAGACTCGAGCTTCGTGCGACTGAACTCGCTGACTTCCGCTTCAGCCAAATCAACGTTTACCGGTCAGACCCGTTAAGGCTTGTCCCCCCCCCCCCCCCCCCTCCCACTCACTGGAGCCTTTCTCATGACTTCAGCCCTGCCAAGAACTGGCTTGATAAAAATACATTGGAATGTAGCTACGAGCACCAGGCCGAGCCAGTCAAGGGCTAACGAAAATTTCATAAAGTTATATTTCTCGAGGATCCGGAACAAATATTATTTCTCGAGAAATCGACCCAGAGACCAAGTTCGTACATAGTCCTTTCAGAAAATAGTTTCATTTCACAGACTGAAATCATATGTAGGAAGCACGAAAACTGGCTGCATTGGAGTCTTATGTACCCGCTCCTCCGGAGGTACACGCAAAACTCCGGTTTAAATCACCCTTCGCTGTAGCCAGGTTGGACGGATTAAGACAACGCCAGGACATAATTTCTCAAGACGGCTGGAGCGGATAAGTTCTCCATCGCCAGTACCTGAACGTCAGCTATTGCTGCCGAACAAATTAAAATGCTTCCTGAACCATTCAATGGCATATCAATGTCGTGCAATTGGCTGCGATTGGGTGTACAGCCGCTGGAGTGAGGTACGGAGCTAATCCCCGAAAGAGATGCCTTCACACAGGTGACCATTGTTTTGGTACCAACCAATCACGTGCTATTCAGTTCCGCAATGCCACCACTCACGTGAACCGAGTGAACCTGCGAGTTGTGTGGACCTTTGGCCTCGGGTCTGGTTACCACCGGTCCCGCGGTAGAAACTTTCCTCGGTTTAAACCCTTAAGACAGTCATATTGAGTGTGCCTCAAATTACGAGAACGTCAGCAGGCGGCGGGGCCGGTCGACCGTGGCCGTGACCCCATGGAGCCTGAGTCCACGTCATCTGCGGGTGGTCAGAAAAACTACATGCCCAGCATCTTATTTGCTGTCCCGGAAACCGGCCTGGCCGGCCCGTCCTTACTGTACTGCTGCCCCCACCCCCCGGGCACACTCCTGTGGTCCGCTCACCCATTTTACCTTGGCTGGGTCACGTGGGGGTCGCTCCACTGAGCCGATCCCAGGGCTGTGTCCCCCATGGGCAAAGTACCTGCTTGAATTGCTGCCTATGACGTCACAAGTACCTACGTCATATATTAACGACCATCCTCTAAGCCGCAGTTACTGCTGCGACGCACTTACCTTAGACGTCATAGGTTGCAACTTGCGGACGGCTGTTGGTAATGGGGAACGCGGCCTTTGCTGACCCGCCCGACTTCGAATGACGTCACACCGTCCCCGCGATGGTGCCAGGCGACCTGCCGCACGGATTCCAAACAGGGCACGAGAGAGCTCGGCTACCTCGTGTCGGAGCTAATCTACTGCTCCCCTCGCTACCGCAGGCCCATGCCGAATTTGACTGACTTGAGCTGGCGAGAGATGGGCAGCCTCTTCACCTTGTTTTGAATGCATTGGCATGTAATCAGCGTTGATGCTGGGATACAACAGGCGTAAATGCACCGCCATATCGGACGAGATGCAATCCAAGAAGGGACCACTCAAGAGAGTGGCTCCAACAGACGTGTCAGGGCCCGAACCAGGAAACACCACGAAACGAAGATACCAGATGGGAAAGAAACATACCACATGTCTCGGAGCGTTGCTTACGTCGCTGATTGAACCGGTCGCGGTGCCAGCTATGGGACGGACCGAACCCCCGACGCAGCGCTGACTTCAGGCACCGAACATCCCTTGTGTCCTCTTCTGACAGCGCATCCGTCACCGCAATCCGCGTACCGAGGTCAGAAAGCGCCTTCCCCGCCGTCATCTTCTTGTCCCCACCACCAGCCGAAAGGCATCCAGCCGTCGCAGCAAGCGTTCCAGATTTTCTCCATCATCCCGCGCCAGTTTCTCCCTCGACTCCATTTGGCGCGCCCCACTCGATGTCACCAGTGTGATATACGCGCACTGTCAACGGTATCAGTAGACTGATATCTTGGTGACCACTGAACGCGGCGGCCGGTCTGCCCGCCTCCGCCAGTTGGTCGCAAAGGCGCGCCCAGACGCTTGCAGCAGAAACGCGCTGCACGATATTGTTATTTAGATCAAATGCGTTCTCGATCTCCCCGAGTTTACACAATCAAGACATAGCAAGCAGTTTAGTACAAGACAGAGCTTCCTGCCCCGCGATTTCGTCACGTCCTCCGCAACTCCCGAACTACGCTCGTTCACAGCTCGGGATTTCCGCGAAGGCCCTATCGCCACAGGCGCACCGCATGGTTCGGACCGGCCGCAGTGGGGTCGGATGCTTCCCTCGCCCGCCAGTGTATTCTGGTGCAGGCCACGGGAATGATGACACAAACAGTCCGACCACCATATTGTCATTCCCAGTGAAGCGTAGACCGTAACTGCTCCGCCCGCTGGACCCAAACTTGAACGTGACGGCCTTGGCAGCGCTCCCAATTCTGGGGGCAGTCATAACAGCTACCCGAACGATTGGCTAACTACGCGATCATTCGGCCATTGATGGTTGACAGTGACGGAAGATCTCTGCCGTTGAAACTTAATCCCTTCGAGGTTGAGCGGACTCTAAGTTATGCCATCCCAAGAACGTGTTAAGGTACGGAGACGGAGGTTTGGAAGTTCAATTCACGAAGGACGAGGAGATTAGGAATATGCTTAGTGCCAAGGAACTTCGTTTCCGAGTTCGCAGAGGATGGGGCATACAGTCAGTGCTGATCGGGGCCAAATCGCATCCCCGGAAAGTCAGTGTTAAGTGTCATCAGCTGCTAGGATCTAAAGGAGTTGAGCAAGGGTGAATTCGTCGAAGGCATGGCAAGGTGGGGAGCTGGCGCACTCGAACGCCGTCATCCTTACCTTTTACGGATGAAGCTAGCAGAGAGAGTGCAAATTAGATTTACCCCTTTCTGGTCCGTTTCTACGTGCCCCATCGGGTATGGTGCTTTAAAGGGAATGTTGCACATTTTAAGATGTTTAAGCAAGTACCAGATATAACGAAAAAAACACTCATAACTATAGGTATGCTTTTATGTGGAAAATGCTGCTCTAGACAACACACTTTCCCCAATCAGTAAATATGCTCTCACCCACGGGTGGCGGAAGCAGAAGGTTTCTACCGAGGTTGCAGTCTGGCGCGGTCAAGATCCGATCGGCATCCTGCTGATCACGGACTGCGGGAGATGTGCCTAGCCTTCCCAATGCCCTCTGCAGCCGATCACGTTTAGATTAAGCATGCGGTTCTGTTGATCATATGCCCATATTTGTTTGATATTTTCTGCGACATGCTGAACGTGACTGTACAGGGGAACGTCCGTGGAATCCGCGCGAATGTTTTGGACTTGCAGCGCGTGTTGCATTTGAAGAAAAAAAAAACCTGTTGGCGTCCTGCATCCAAGAGAGTGAGCTAGCGAGGAAGACACCGGCTATGTTCAAAGGTTATACTTTATACCGAAAAGACGCAGTGATGGATATCATAGCCGATGGAGATGTGGCAATACCTGTGCATCACAACATTCCATCAAGACCGATATCACTACAGACAGACATGTAGGTAGTAGCTGTGGCTGTATGCCTCACCACGCACCACAGCGCTCCGTTCATTACGCGTTTCATATTGTGCAAATATATTCACATCTGTAGATATGCCCATCGTTTTAGCATCTTTGCACACGTACACACGTCAAGCATTAAAGCAACAAATGTCTTTTAGCTGTGATATTTGACATGGAAAACCCTATGGCACTACATGGAGACATAGTATGTAATTGAACTAGACGGATGCGCTGTAAGAGGGCACATGGGTGCGTTGTCGACTTTCCAGGAGCACAGCTCTTTTCGAGCTCGTATGGGCCCGACTATGCCTAGTCGATACCCACAAGGGAATGGCGTCGCACAAGGCAGCGTCCTCAGTACTGCGATTTTTGTCATGATAAATGATGATGCTGAATGTCGTTCTTCACAGGCAGGGAGATCACCTGTCGACGACGACGTCGCCATTCGGGTTAGTGTGCGGGCTAGCAGAACTTCCGAACGAAAACTGTACATTCGTATGAGAGAGCTGGGAAGATGGTGCGTGCCAAAGTGATTTCAGTTTTCTGTGGCCAAACTTATGCGTTCATTTCTGTTCGAAACTAGGTCGCTGCCCCGACCACATGTTATGTTGTGCGGGAGAGAAGTGTCGGTTAGGTCTGAAGTGAAGTATCGGGATCGTGTTTCGCAGCAAGATGACTTATTGCCCACACGTCCTCAAACAGCCTCGTGGCCGCTGTTGCAAAGCCGTACATTTTTGAAGTTTTTGCCTCGAATGTTTTATGGGGCCGACGGTCAAAGCACTTTTACTGCTTCACAAAACGTTTATTCGGATCACAGATCGACTGTACGTGTGAGGTGTATGACTCGTCCCCACAGTCCCTTAAAAAGGCACCACGCCGGAGTAAGAATAGCTACGGGGGGGGGGGGGGGGGGCGTTTCGTACGATTCCTATGCGTAGTATGTTGGTGGAGACGAGTGAACCCACTCTTTGCCTGCAAAGGAAACTGCTGTCTGCACAACACGCAGAAAAAAATTGACAATTCCAATAATCTCACGTGCCCCGGCATTTTGTGCCAACATTTTGTCAGCATTTTTACGCCTGGACACCACAGTCCGTGCCATACACACCAGCGAGTTATTCGAGCGACTCGATATCGCGGTGAACAGCATTGCCTCAGGCTCTAACCAAGGCATTCCACCATTACAATTTGCAATACCAGAGCGTGACTTCCATATGTGTGGCTCTTCCAGGAAATATGCAGTGCTGAGGGGCGTCGCGTCGAGTGTCTGTCCCCCCTTGATAACGGTGATCCAGCGTTCCGCCCGATGTAGAGCGATTGCGCGTGGTCAGACGCTAGTGCGGGATGTGGAGGGGGTGTCGGGCGCGAAGTCAGACGCAAGTGGGATGTGGAGGGGTGTCGGGCGCGAAGTCAGACGTTGGTGTGGGATGTGGAGGGGTGTCGGGCGCGAAGTCAGACGCAAGTGTGGGATGTGGAGGGGTGTCGGGCGCGAAGTCAGACGCTAGTGTGGGATATGGAGCGGTGTCGGGCGCGAAGTCAGACGCTAGTGTGGGATGTGGAGCGGTGTCGGGCGCGAAGTCAGACGCTAGTGTGGGATATGGAGGGGTGTCTGGCGCGAAGTCAGACGCTAGTGAGGGATATGGAGGGTGTCGGGCGCGGAGTCGGACGCTAGTGTGGGATGTGGAACGGTGTCTGGGAACAGGCGCCGATGTTTTACCTTGACACATCGCTCCATTTTTATCGCAGAGTTGCTCGCTATCTGTGAGTCTTTACGGCTTGCGCTTCTGCGCGGCGAGTCCATATTCGTCATCTTTACGGAATCACTGAGCCCCCTGTTGACGCTACAGCAAGCCTATCAACAGCGTACAATCGTTCAAGAAATACTGTACACATTGCTTATCATGGAGCAGGATGATAAATGTGTCGTTTTCGCCTGGGTACCTGGTCATGCTCCAGTACCCAGAAACGAGCAAGCTGATACCGTAGCCAAGCAAATCACCGCTCGGTGTTGCCGGGAAGAAGATTCTGGCATCATTCCTCAGGGTTTCATGATTACATGTATATTTGCATTGCCCCTTACATTACATACCATTACAGTGCATTGCCACAACGTTTATATTTATTTGAAACGCTCGATGACAACACATTTGGGACGAAATCGGCGATAGCATCGCTCAGGAGACCAGACAAGCTTCGCGGCCAGCAAATTCCGGCGAATGCGATTCGTTATATCTAAAGGAGAGCTGACGAAGTGATGCTGTGCTGGTTAGTCACACTGACGAGACGTACTCGTGCCTGCTCTCTGGGGAGGCTTCGACCACTCTGCCGGAAGATGCGGATCACCGCTGTCTGTGGCTCACGCGCTCGTCGAGTGTCGGAGCTGTGAGGTTTTAGCGGAGCTGGTATCTGGTGATGGATCATTTCCCAGCCTGATTTGTTAGGCGACCCGTCATCCATGGAATCCCAACCCAGCCACTAATGTCGGAGCTGTGAGGTTCAGCGGAACTGGTATCTGGCGGCGGATCATCTCCCAACCCGTTTGTTAGGCGACCCGTCGCCACGGATCCCAACCCAGCCACTAATGTCGGAGCTGTGAGGTTTAGCGGAGCTGGTGTCTGGCGGCGGGTCATCTCCCAACCTGTTTGTGAGGCGACCCGTCGCCACGGATCCCAACCCAGCCACTAATGCCGGAGCTGTGAGGTTTAGCGGAACTGGTATCTGGCGGCGGGTCATCTCCCAACCTGTTTGTTAGGCGACCCGTCGCCACGGATCCCGACCTAGCCTGTAACTACCTAACTTCGACCTGCTGCTGCTCCCAAGCTCCGCCCTACCCCCACTCTCAGTCATACTCTCGCTCAGACTAACATACCCGGACCATCGTAACCTAACGTCAACATAACCTAACACTGGCTCTAGACTTCACTCCAAACCCTGCTCCCAACTCGGGTCCGTGTCGTGACCAAGATAAGATCAGGTCTTCGTGAACATGGTCTTTGTGACGGTGCCGTCAACGGACGCCGCACCTTTCAGGATACTGTCACAGCGGGATTATCCTGATAGCGATACAGAACTGCGACGCCTGTTCGGAGCAACGAACAAGTCTTTATCTGCTTTGATTCCTGAATTATGCTGCAATGACGGGATCTCAGATGCCGTTTCGTTATGTGAGGGGATGCGTTCCCGCCGCGCCATAAGCACAGGCCACCGGCGAATCTGCAGCGCGCTGTCAGCTGACAAGCCATGACACCATGGCTGGTGAAAGGCGCGCAGCCCACTGTTTAGCTTAAGTTTTGATTTAATTGGCGCCATATTGCAACTTATTGGCACCACATCGCAACCTCCTCCCACGATTCTGGGCTTGATCCTTGGATGACGCATGCGCGAGAGAAGGACTGGGACGACTGTTTCGTGCACTTTGGTGCATTTTCCATAATATTTGTATGATTATTTCACAGGTTAGTAGGCTGTCAATAAATAATGTGGGGTATATTGGCCATTTCCAACCCTCTCCTGGCTACGCACTGGCTTCGCTGAGTGAACCCCCTTCTCCCGTTACGCTGTGTAAGCGTTATGTCTGTTTGGCCCGTAGTTGAGCTGGAGATGCGGAACAAACAAGGGGTTGTTTCCTGTTATGACGCCACTTGGCAATTTTAAGACTACTAGACTTTATCATCACGTGTATAAAGCACTGGGAACGTGTTGCGGTGCGCCGATTTCCCACATGTAGCCTTACATACGTGTCTGGACGAAGTCATATGATGACCTGGCGGTGGAAGCTGAAACCTTGACGTCAAGTGTTGAAACGCTACATCTGGCACACACACATTTCATTTGGTCCGCTGAGGGATGCACGCAGAAAACCCTAGCCGGTATGTGCTCCCCAGCATCTTGCCGGCGATTAAATTTGTTATTTTGCCCGTGCGTCACTACGTGAAGCCGGCCCTGGTCCTAGAGAAAAGCTCCACGGTTAGGTCTTGCCGCTAGGTTTGGTTCGCGTGAAGTGCCCTTTACATTTTGTAATTATTTTTGCTCTCTCCTGGTTTATTCATGGGAATACCTAAATTGCATCGGGGAATCCCTGATTTTGCCTGTACCTGACGAAGAAGTCAAATGGTGGGAAAGTTCGAGGTCAAGTCACTGGTGGATACCCATGGGATTTCCAGCACCTCGAGAGAAAGCACCAGCCACCAGCCTGACCGGGTCATCAACTGTGCTCAGATACTGAACACTTCTTTTTACTTGTTGGTGACAACTTTTGTTCCTAAATCCCATCGACCCTCGGCTGTCACCAACGGAAAACCTTTTGTGTGTTGCCGAACCTTGCGGGTCCGCTTCATCCCCCACCGATCATCTTTTCCATTCATACGTTATTTCAACACACACAAACAGGTCACCAATGAGTCAGCGTGAGCTTGCCCCCTGCCGATGCCCCGGCCGGTATGCTGTCACCATGCCCCGTCATTGTTGGGGAAAGCCCGGCTCATTCCCCGCGCCGATGTGCACCACGCTCCGCACCTCCAGCACGCACGCCCGGGGCTGACAGCTCCGATTGGAGCGTATTGCCAAGTTGGCGCTGAAAATAAGCTGTTTTATGGCTGAGATGGCGAAGAGCGACACGTGCGAGGTTTGTAGCTCAGTTTCCCGGAAAGACAGCTACTTTTTGTAAGCAAACGTTAGAAACAAAAGATGAAGATGAAATACACGATGAAAGCCCGTCATTGAAAGCCCTTCATAAATGTATACTTATGGCCTCGGACTTTTTCAAGGCATTTTCCCCCAAGGCTGGTGACTTTTGACGCTCTACCGATCCTGTTCAGCATCCAAGCTAGAGAGCCGTATTGATATACTAAATACCTAGGCCGGCCGCCAGACGGGTGCGGATCGATCCTGCGAGGGATTATGACGGTGCCGGCCTTTGTTGCCAGTTTTTTAGCGCAGTTCCTGCCTAATTTTGTCCAAAAGGCAAGGAACTGTGGTATTCCTTTGGTTAGCGTGCCGATCATGGCCCATGCTGAGTTGCAGACGTAGCCTTGGTTCGAGGCAAATCATCTCCAGGTTCTGTTCTTCGTCTATGATGTTGGATTTGATCTGGCCAGGGGGAACAGCTGGCGGTAGGCGACTACCACTGCCGTCAACAATTTGTTACAAATTCTGGCTGGTCCCAGGGGCCACTTGGCAGTGGGATTAAGTGTCGACACAATGAACTCAGCTAGTGAGTACACTGATCACAACGGTATTCGAGGTGATTTTTCACGCAAAAAATTGCACGGACACCAATTTATACATGCACGTAAGAGAATATTCCAAATCACAAGCTACGGATTTTCGGCGATGTCCATGACAGTTTTTACCCCTGTCGCCCAAAACTTGGCAGTTTAATGATATCAGATTTGTTGTGTGCTTTCGATAAAGCTGCTATTGATATTTTTTGTCGGCAATTGTTAGCAGAGTTATCCCGCCCAAGAGGCTGTGCGAAAACCGTCAGTTTGGCGATTTATCGCCGGCGCTGGCAACCCTGCGCCCGCTGTTGCCAACCGGCTGCTCTGGTATTTCAGCGCCATGCATGTGCCGTGCCTTAGGTGGAGCCAGTGGGCCGGCCGCCGACTCGCGCAGTACCCGCTCCGCGCCGCTCCGACACAGTCGCGCCACTTCGCCCGCTCGGCACCGCTCGCCATGATCAAGGTGAGCGCGCTCGCGCTCCGGCAGGCTGCCGTGGGACGCTGTTCAGTGCCTGCGGCCTCCTGTTGCCGGGGCTGCCCTCTGGGCGTGTGGGTGTTTCGTGTTGCATATTGGGGTGGCCGTACTCGTTCATGTCTGCGGTTCGGCATGCTTCGAATATCTTCTTTTCGCCGTCTATGAGCACTGTACCCTTTTCCATCGCACTCCTTGCTGATTCCTTGTCATTTGTTTTCCAAATATGCGCGTCGTAGGTGTTGTAGGATTGTGATTTGGACTTACGGTGTCTATGAACCATCTGCCGCTTTCAGTCGCGATGCATCTCGCCTTCACCTGCCTCCACCACTTACGTTTCCCTCCCAGGGTGTCTCCAAAAATACATTTTGCTTATTCGATCTGCTTCTATTGCTGCTTGATAGCCATTGGTTAGCTTGCAGGGAGACGTCCAGTTCCTGAGTGATGACATAAATCCGGCAGTTGTACCGAATTAATAACGCTGTGAATGACCACACGTTTCCCCATCCTATTTACGCTCCCTAGATTGCTAATATCAAAGTGGTCCATAATTATGTTAATGCGTCGTGATGTCCCAAGTAGATGCCTGCAGCAGTCCAACGATATTTTGCTACCTTTTTTGTTTGTTTTGCGGCTGTTAAGAGTCTGGCAATTTCAGATAGCAGCCCTTTGTACTTATTTGTGGCTGGTTCTCCTATAAAAGGAGCCGTTACCATTTTTGTCTGCTGCTTTTTAATGTTGATCGTGCCGAGGGCAAATGTCTCCTATCTGTTCCGACTCTCAGAAGTCCGTGACTTAACTCAGGTGACCTGACCTGACCTTATTCCAATCAATGACGCGACATCCGGCGCGCCATCGGCCACCGTCCCCCATTGACCCCTGCCGACCCAACCGTTTCAACATCTCACCAATCTTGCGTGACCTCTAGCGACGCCCCCGTGACCCCGACCCGTGGCCTGCCTCTCCCTGCCGTGACCCGACGCCTGGGCGACAGGTCGGAGACAAGCTGCCGGCGGCCACCCTCTTCGAGGGATCGCCGGCCAACAGCGTCAACACGGCCGACCTTTGCAAAGGCAAGACGGTCATCCTGTTCGGAGTGCCCGGCGCCTTCACGCCCGCCTGCTCCCAGGTCTGTCCGCTGGACACGCGAGGGTCAGCGTGGCATGAAGCCCCGCACAGGGTCGGACGCGGCTGTGGTGATCTCAACTAGTCGGCTTTGGGAGTTACCTGTTGGTTATATAAGTATCGATTCTATTTTGGTTATTATGCTATTATATGTCGTGGAATATTTACCTCCAGAGATGTTGTAGATGTGTAGCTTCATTGAGTGCTTAGGATTAGAGTATTTTACAACTTGGGTGCCGCGCTTATCCGTGCACTGAACGGCAAAGGAAGCTGGAGCACCGTTGCAAAGTCCGCGCTAACCATGGCGTCGCAGCTCGCTCCTCAAAACGGGCGAAACAGCTTGAGGCGCGAATGATCGTGCCCACGCCTGGACGGGACGGGAGTGGTGACCACACATCACCCGACTGCGCCGAGCCAGAACAGCTACGCTGGCGGTTAACGCGGCTGTGGCTGGTGGCCAGTTTTTCACCGTTGCGCGGTGAGCTGCTGTTGGGCTCGCCACCGCGCGCGCGGTCCCGGCGCCGATCCCGCTGGCGAGGCATGTTGGAGTGTGGCGGGCGCGGGAGGACGTCACGTCACGGTTCCGGTTCGCCCCGGCGCGGGCTGAGCTCATGCGGCCAGGCTTTCCCGCGGTTTTGCCCGGCTCGCGCAATCCGACGGCGGAACTTGGCCGCCACGCACTGGGCCGATCAGCTCCGGCGGGAGTCCCCGGACGGATCGGCGGCGACCTGAAGCCATCCGACCTGATGCAACCCGTGATGCAACCATCCGACCTGATGACCATCCAACCGTCCGCCGCCGACCCTGATTCGGGCTACGCTCAGAACAGAGTTCGTTCGCGCACCGTCAGCGCCGTCTCGTGCCGCCCTCTGCTGGCGGTCCTCGAGCCGCTCCTGTGCGATCTAATGGCCCTCGGGTGTGGCTGCCCAGACGGGAGCGAGCCCCAGGCCGTCTGTCAGGGGTGACTGCCCAGACGGGAGCGAGCCCCAGGCCGTCTGCCTCAGGGGTGACTGCCCAGACGGGAGCGAGCCCCAGGTCGTCTGCCTCAGGGGTGCCGCCCAGACGGGAGCGAGCCCCAGGCCGTCTGCCTCGGGTGGAGCTGCCCAGACGGGAGCGAGCCCCGGCCGTCTGCCTCAGGGGTGCTGCCCAGACGGGAGCGAGCCCCGGTCGTTGCCTCAGGGGTGACGCCCAGACGGGAGCGAGCCCGACGGACCCAAGCTCGGCCGTCGGGCGCATGTGCAGCGAAACGATTATTCCGGCTGGCGGGACGTGAATCGGGAGACGTAGATCCTGCAGCCAGCTCGTGCGGACGTGATTGAAGGTCACCTCCGGAGCGGCTGCTGCTGCTGGGGTCGTCTGGGAGCAAGGGCCATTCGTTGCAGCGGTGTACACTTCCCGTGAGCCCACATAGGAGGCCGGGATGCTATCAGGGTCTTGTTTGTTTATGTGACGCTGGCTTTCTTCGAAGGTCACTGCAAACGACTGACCTTGTTGGAGCTGGCATGGGGCTCATTAGCTTACATTAGCGAAATAGTGGACATCATTTGAGGTGTTGCTTTGCGCTGTGATGCATTTATCATGACAGTTGGAGTTTTATGTGATCATTTGGTGCAAACATGTGCTTGCATCGTTAGGAATAAGTAGCTTAGGCGTTGCACAAGTCACTTCCTTTTGTCGTCTGACCCCGCTAAATGATGGATATTTTTAGGGCGCAATTAGCATTCTAATTATCACCACATGAGGCATTGTTCACGTTTCTCAGGAATCACAAATGGATATGTTGTAGGCATCTCATACTCTTTCATGCATCGCTCCTGGGGAATACAATATGGCAAACATGCAGCGGACGTAAAAGAGTGCGAAAATCGTTAGCTGTCATGGAGCGAACACTGACTGTCTGGCACCGACTCTGCTGTCAAAGTTAAGCACATCCCTTCTACGAGTTTCATTCGTCTCACCTAAAGAAAAGTATGCCACTCTCCTGTCCCCCGTGTTCTCTCTGCGTCCTGCCCGCGTCCCGCCTGCTCCTCATCCAAGGATCCCTGGCGGGGGCCTCGCCAACTCGCCTCATCAAGCCGACCTTGAGTGCCGATCTCCCTTTCCGCAGTGGCGTCGGACGGCCTCCGCGCGGCGGCGGCTTCCGATCCCGCTGTTTGCCCGTCTGGCGCCGTGTTTGCGGCCGGTTCTGCCGCCGGCGCCGTCCCTGAACGCGACGCTCTCCGGCGCCGGCAGCAGCGCTGTGACGTGGCGTCTGTGCCATTTCCGTCCTCCCCCCCCCCCCCCTGCAGCGGGGAGGTCCCCACCGCCCCTGGTCGGCTGCAGGCGCGGCCGCGACCGTCCGGCGTGATAGCGGCAGCTGCAGGAAAGGAGCGGGGGGGGGATTCAGGCAACGATGTGACTGGTTGGACCGGTGCAGTAGTGTTGACGGACTTTCAGTATACAGTGCGCGCTTTCTGGACATTTATTGTACCGGCGTATAGGACGGGAGTGGACATGTTGCTGTAAATGCCTGTTGGGAAGGTCTAATGCAGTATGTTTAACCTTAACATGTGCTCAGCCATTAGGACTCGTTTCAGTTGCGCCAGCGTAGTATATACCGTATGATCTTAACACATAGTTCACTACTGCGTTCCACCACGTGGCGGTTGTGTGGCGGTCTACCGACCCTCGCAGCGGAGGGTCGTATTCCGGATGGCATAGCCTACCGACGCCTGGCATCTGACATGCCCCAGCCATCGCCCCC
>NW_023596136.1:46596542-46715035 GCF_011947565.3 Pollicipes pollicipes
GCACAGCTGGTCGGAGTGGGTGGACACCGGTGTGAGCCTTGGCGAAATATTTGTCTCAATACACTAATGCTTTGCTTTCATAAATTTACACCCCATGATGTATTTCAAACGTTTTGCTTGGTACCACTGTGAGCTGAAGTGCTTTGCCACCGGCCGTCGTCGAAGCATACACTTTCTCAACAAGCTCGGGGCGCTCTTCGCGACGACGCTTAGGGCGCTTCCCTGATGACTGAGATGCGGGTCATGCGCCCGACGTGGCGTGCCCACCGTGCCCACCTGGTCCGCACCTGGGGACGCTCTCACGCGCCGCCGCTGCCGTCAGGTACGTCTGGCTGCCGTTGGGTGGCGCCGAGGTGTCGTCGCGTTACACGGCGCGCGCGCCGCCGGCCGCCGCCTCCTCGGACGACTCAGACGGAGCGCCGGCGGCGCCGCGACGTCGGCCGGGCCGGCTGGCCTCAGCCACGCCACCCGGCGACCGGCCGTCCGGCAGCGGTCTGCAGAGCTCGGCCTCCTCTTCGGGCGGGCCGCGGCCGCTGCCGCCCTCGTCGCCCTCCTCCGGCTCCAGCACGGCCGAGGACGCGCCGGCGCGCCGCCGCCGCGTGCGCCAGAAGCTGCGCCGGCTGCGCGCGCCGCCGCATGAGGAGCGCTCGCCACCGCCGGCGCCTGAGGAGGAGGCCGCCGGCGCCCCCCTCACCAACGGCAACACCAAGGACAACTTCAGCCGGCTGAACCGGCGCGACTTCAGGCGCCGAAACTACCGACGTCGCCACTGAACGGATGCGGCGTCAGAGCCAGGACCGGCGGCGAATTGTGTCAGTTGCGACGTGATCATCGATGTCTGTTGTGCGTGGAGAAGTGAGAGATAGTATTGATGATATTGTTGTCAGCGAGGTCGTCACATGGCGCACGTGACGGCAGCACGTGGAAGATCGCTGATGTGGGTGGTTACCAATGATGCCATGCTGTCGCGAATGACGCCGGCGTATCAGTACTAGTGTCGTAAGTTGTAACCGGCGATGACGGGTGGCGTCAGCGTTGATGCCAGGTGCCAACGCCAGTGCGACAATAGACGTGAATCGTAAAGTCAGCGGACGCCAGAGCATTGCCAATTTCGGTTTGGAGGCCGTCAGTACATACGCCGTTGCTGAGGAAACATGGCTAGTGATGCCAGGAGACGGAGGTACTGGTGACGTCACCAGTGACGCCAGGCTGTGCTATTTGTGAAGTTTTGTTTATGTTGAAAGCTGTGTGTCATTATATTTTGTAGATAGAAATAAAAGCAGGGATTGTCACATTGTAATGTCATCTCATTTTCCTTCTCTGCAAGATATATCCTGACTTAGCGTTGCAAGTGTGCTTCCGATCACCACCCCGGTGATAAATGGTGTTCAAAGAGGAGCATTTTTCGGAAACATGTGCTTCTTCGGTGTCATCCGCAGTATGTAGCCATTGCCCACTTTGCCGGGTAATAAATCGATGTGGCTACCCTAAAATTGCGGGTTTTATTTCGTCCTCCGTGTAGGCATTGACGAGTTCATAGCCTGTTGGTCTATTTCGGGTTTTGATTCAAACGGCGCTTAGCGAGGACAGCTTCGCATGCCTGTGACGTCATAGGGGAAAATGGGTGTCTGCGTCTGCGTCTTTTTCGCGCGCACCCTCGTACGCGTGCGCCGAGAACCCGGGGCTGTGTGGAGGGGAAGACCGGCCGTGAAGGTGGGTGGTCGTGATTAATATTTCTCCGCATGACCGTTTTCTTAGCCGGAGGTGCCTGTGGTTGATAAAACGGAGGCATCGCTGGAACACCGGCTTTGACACTATGGCAGTTGGCCGGGTCATACCCCTTGCGTCATGAATCTCACTTCTGCGCTGTGAAGAGCTCTGAAGTTTGTTGTTAATGGAACTCGTCCGTTGAGCTTATCATTGGGAATGTAAACTAAGCGTGTGTAGATTTGTGTGTGGGAGGGGCATGCAAAAGATAGTGCATTGGTTAACATGTGACCATTAGGGATTCAGGCATCTTATTAACCTTAACACCTGGCACTAATGGAACTATGATATTTGCAAAATGTTTTGTTTTTTAGGAATCAACACTAATCCCTAGCCCTGAATCTGGATGATGCAGTTAACATCTCATGCTGAACAGCATGCCATGGTTAATATTAGGAAAGTTGGGATCATCCTTGTGTGTCTGATTTGTTGCTGCAAGATTGTTGAATAAGTTTGATACAGCACTAAAATGGGTAGTACTTTTGGTATGAAAGTAACATCAGCTTGAATCAGAGTGGAGGGCTGCTCCCTATTGCAAGGCTTCAGTCTTAAGTCTTATGCATCTGAAAAAGTGAGTAATTGAATCAATATTGGTTACATAATCAGTGACATCCCAGGAGGCATTGTGTTCAAAGTTCAATTTGCATCCTGCCATACTCATACTGTCCATGGCTAATACTGATGTGCTGGAAAAGATATAATCACTTGTATTTCTGAAATTTTATGGGTGTTGTATGCAGCTAGTGGTAAACCAGAAATACACTTATTTCACAAGTAATGCACCTTTGTGTTTGTGGTTTTTGGGTGCTTGCCCAGAGCTCTCACGTGTTTTATTGGATATTTGCACAGAACTCTCATTGGATGAATTTCTGGGATTAAGTTTGTCAAGAATGAATGAATGAAGCTGCCCCAAGCATGGTTTTGAAGTCCTTGCCACAGTTTGCATACTGGCCCACAGCCACCTGGCACATTTTGTGCTTGCAAGTTGGCTGGGGATAGTCTAGATCATAGTCAGAGATCTCTGGTCTACTCCATGTCTCTTTTGGAAATGGTGTGTGCTTGCAATTGCATGGGCATGGTGGGACATGGATGTACAATCCTTGAATGTAAAGTAAACGTATCTGGGACTTGCAGAAGTATGATGCTCATTCAGGCCACAGCAGCACAGCTCAAGTAAAAGAGCAAAATCAGAACTTTGTAGTGCCTGGCATTTGCCGAGTTTGAAAAGGTGCCTTTTAGAACTGTGAGGTGCTGGGCTGATTAAAATGAAAGGAATGTCACAATGTCCATCCTTAAGGTATTGTGTGGGCAATGCTCCAGTATTCCAGCAGCAAACCTCCCACTTCTGCATCACTTGGAGCAGATGCCTAGTGTTTTCTAGGGTCACCTGGTGATTGGGGGGAGGGGAGGGGGTAAGTGGACTTTGTGACCTCTGACCACGGCAGCCGGTCGGGCCTGCTTCCAGAGGTCACTTGTCATTTTCAAACTCTGAGTCATTTCCTGTGTTCCACATTCTGGGATTCCATGTCCATGTGGGCAGTGTTTTCATTTCATTATGTCAACATCTCATCTACCTATGTCCCCTGGTTCCTGTCACCCTGGCTGTCTCAGATGTGGCTGCCTTCTGTTTGGCAACCACCAGACATGAGATAAGCTCACTTGTAACTATTGGTATCACTATTAACTATTGCAAGGCTTTGAAGTGCAATACTGCTGTAGACAACACAATTTCACTACTTAGTAAATATTCTCCTTAATATGTTATCGTTTGATTGTATCGTAGAAAGTCTGTATGATGGAAGAGTCACATGCCACACTGGCTGTGCGAAAATGCCACCATAGCAGACTGGCTAACACACAAGCAGCACTTCAACTTATCAAGTGATGTGTGCTAATTGGTGCATGTTTGCAGAACCCAAACATCATTATGTTTAAGTGTTTTGGCTCTTCCTCGTAGTTTTCTTTATGCATCCGTGGCTTTAGATTTTGTTTGATTGCATTCACTTAGCCCAGTACAGTTCTATTTATTAAGTTATTTAAATTCCAGTTTCCTTCCCGTCATAAGTACTTCCAATGCCCAGATCCCTAATACTGTGTAGCACAGAACGTAATTTGTGTTCCAAACTTTTTCACGGTTCACGATTTCTGGCATCAAGGATTTCCAGTTGGCTCTCAACTGGTGAAATGCGTTCAGTACGTCAGACACGAACAATTTGACGAAGCTTTATGTCTCGACATAGAGCACCACATTCCCAATGAGGAGGCAACATTCCAGAAGCTGCTTGTATGTGTGACCTTGAAATAGCGTTCATGGGATAGTCTTCATAAATTGGCGGGCGTCAAGGTTAGAAACAAGAGGGCTTAGGTCTAAAAAAGAGTATGGCTGTGAACTGCCGGAACGATCTTGAGAATGGCCATCTCAGTTCAAAGCCGTATACAAATGTGGAACACTTCCTTTAGGAGCTGCGGGCTGCGTTGTCATTTTCAACAGGTCCGTGAAACGGCGCTGCGTGCTGTTTAAACGTGCCAACAGCTGCTCTAGTAGTTCCTGACATCCTGCTTTGTTTCTTACCAAATATATCCAGTCTGCTTCAGCAGGTGGCAGGTTGTTTCAGCGCCGAAATCGCCAAACTCGTCAAGTTCGAGGCTCAAAACACATCAAGTGAGACCTTTTGGAACCAGTTGGTATGCTCCATACTTGCTTTGACAAAGACTACCAGACCGCTTCCCTGTTCAATGGCCGGTTCAAAACAACACTGTCGCCGCCAATGGTTGTGTGGACTTTGCGCCCTGTTAAGGCGTCCCTCCATGCTCAGTGCTTTGGGCGCCTCGTCCTGGTCCTGAGCATTCCGCATTTCACGGGCCTCCATGTCGGCGATTTGCCTCCGCACGTCTGGTCTCAAATGATATGGGACTTTTCTAGGCCTCGCTACAGCAGGTGGCGACCCGCCGGTGTTGACGCCGAGATAGGCGACGCGTGTTAGACGAAGCTCGGCGTCAGAATTCACGAACATCTCCCGATATCCGTCCAAGAGACTTGAGCTTCGTGCGACTGAACTCACTGACTTCCGCTTCAGCCAAATCGACGTTTACCGGTCAGACCCGTTAAGGCTTGTCCCCCCCCCCCCCCCCCTCCCACTCACTGGAGCCTTTCTCATGACTTCAGCCCTGCCAAGAACTGGCTTGATAAAAATACATTGGAATGTAGTTACGAGCACCAGGCCGAGCCAGTCAAGGTCTAACGAAAATTTCGTAAAGTTATATTTCTCGAGGATCCGGAACAAATATTATTTCTCGGGAAATCGACCCAGAGACCAAGTTCGTACATAGTCCTTTCAGAAAATGGTTTCATTTCACAGACTGAAATCATATGTAGGAAGCACGAAAACTGGCTGCATTGGAGTCTCATGTACCCGCTCCTCCGGAGGTACGCGCAAAACTCCGGTTTAAATCACCTTTCGTTGTAGCCAGGTTGGACGGATTAAAACAACGCCAGGACATAATTTCTCAAGACGGCTGGAGCGGATAAGTTCTCCATCGCCAGTACCTGAACGTCAGCTATTGCTGCCGAACAAATTAAAATGCTTCCTGAACCATTCAATGGCATATCAATGTCGTGCAATTGACTGCGATTGGGTGTACAGCCGCTGGAGTGAGGTAAGGAGCTAATCCCCGGAAGAGATGCCGGCACACAGGTGACCATTGTTTTGGTATCAACCAATCACGTGCTATTCAGTCCCGCAATGCCACCACTCACGTGAACCGAGTGAACCTGCGAGTTGTGTGGACCTTTGGCCTCGGGTCTGGTTACCACCGGTCCCGCGGTAGAAACCTTCCTCGGTTTAAACCCTTAAGACAGTCATATTGAGTGTGCCTCAAATTACGAGAACGTCAGCAGGCGGCGGGGCCGGTCGACCGTGGCCGTGACCCCATGGAGTCTGAGTTCACGTCATCTGCGGGTGGTCAGAAAAACTACATGCCCAGCATCTTATTTGCTGTCCCGGAAACCGGCCTGGCCGGCCCGTCCTTACTGTACTGCTGCCCCCACCCCCCGGGCACACTCCTGTGGTCCGCTCACCCATTTTACCTTGGCTGGGTCACGTGGGGGTCGCTCCACTGAGCCGATCCCAGGGCTGTGTCCCCCATGGGCAAAGTACCTGCTTGAATTGCTGCCTATGACGTCACAAGTACCTACGTCATATATTAACGACCATCCTCTAAGCCGCAGTTACTGCTGCGACGCACTTACCTTAGACGTCATAGGTTGCAACTTGCGGACGGCTGTTGGTAATGGGGAACGCGGCCTTTGCTGACCCGCCCGACTTCGAATGACGTCACACCGTCCCCGCGATGGCGCCAGGCGACCTGCCGCACGGATTCCAAACAGGGCACGAGAGAGCTCGGCTACCTCGTGTCGGAGCTAATCTACTGCTCCCCTCGCTACCGCAGGCCCATGCCGAATTTGACTGACTTGAGCTGGCGAGAGATGGGCAGCCTCTTCACCTTGTTTTGAATGCATTGGCATGTAATCAGCGTTAATGCTGGGATACAACAGGCGTAAATGCGCCGCCATATCGGACGAGATGCAATCCAAGAAGGGACCACTCAGGAGAGTGGCTCCAACAGACGTGTCAGGGCCCGAACCAGGAAACACCACGAAACGAAGATACCAGATGGGAAAGAAACATACCACATGTCTCGGAGCGTTGCTTACGTCACTGATTGAACCGGTCGCGGTGCCAGCTATGGGACGGACCGAACCCCCGACGCAGCGCTGACTTCAGGCACCGAACATCCCTTGTGTCCTCTTCTGACAGCGCATCCGTCACCGCAATCCGCGTACCGAGGTCAGAAAGCGCCTTCCCCGCTGTCATCTTCTTGTCCCCACCACCAGCCGAAAGGCATCCAGCCGTCGCAGCAAGCGTTCCAGATTTTCTCCATCATCCCGCGCCAGTTTCTCCCTCGACTCCATTTGGCGCGCCCCACTCGATGTCACCAGTGTGATATACGCGCACTGTCAACGGTATTAGTAGACTGATATCTTGGTGACCACTGAACGCGGCGGCCGGTCTGCCCGCCTCCGCCAGTTGGTCGCAAAGGCGCGCCCAGACGCTTGCAGCAGAAACGCGCTGCACGATATTGTTATTTAGATCAAATGCGTTCTCGATCTCCCCGAGTTTACACAATCAAGACATAGCAAGCAGTTTAGTACAAGACAGAGCTTCCTGCCCCGCGATTTCGTCACGTCCTCCGCAACTCCCGAACTACGCTCGTTCACAGCTCGGGATTTCCGCGAAGGCCCTATCGCCACAGGCGCACCGCATGGTTCGGACCGGCCGCAGTGGGGTCGGATGCTTCCCTCGCCCGCCAGTGTATTCTGGTGCAGGCCACGGGAATGATGACACAAACAGTCCGACCACCATATTGTCATTCCCAGTGAAGCGTAGACCGTAACTGCTCCGCCCGCTGGACCCAAACTTGAACGTGACGGCCTTGGCAGCGCTCCCAATTCTGGGGGCAGTCATAACAGCTACCCGAACGATTGGCTAACTACGCGATCATTCGGCCATTGATGGTTGACAGTGACGGAAGATCTCTGCCGTTGAAACTTAATCCCTTCGAGGTTGAGCGGACTCTAAGTTATGCCATCCCAAGAACGTGTTAAGGTACGGAGACGGAGGTTTGGAAGTTCAATTCACGAAGGACGAGGAGATTAGGAATATGCTTAGTGCCAAGGAACTTCGTTTCCGAGTTCGCAGAGGATGGGGCATACAGTCAGTGCTGATCGGGGCCAAATCGCATCCCCGGAAAGTCAGTGTTAAGTGTCATCAGCTGCTAGGATCTAAAGGAGTTGAGCAAGGGTGAATTCGTCGAAGGCATGGCAAGGTGGGGAGCTGGCGCACTCGAACGCCGTCATCCTTACCTTTTACGGATGAAGCTAGCAGAGAGAGTGCAAATTAGATTTACCCCTTTCTGGTCCGTTTCTACGTGCCCCATCGGGTATGGTGCTTTAAAGGGAATGTTGCACATTTTAAGATGTTTAAGCAAGTACCAGATATAACGAAAAAAACACTCATAACTATAGGTATGCTTTTATGTGGAAAATGCTGCTCTAGACAACACACTTTCCCCAATCAGTAAATATGCTCTCACCCACGGGTGGCGGAAGCAGAAGGTTTCTACCGAGGTTGCAGTCTGGCGCGGTCAAGATCCGATCGGCATCCTGCTGATCACGGACTGCGGGAGATGTGCCTAGCCTTCCCAATGCCCTCTGCAGCCGATCACGTTTAGATTAAGCATGCGGTTCTGTTGATCATATGCCCATATTTGTTTGATATTTTCTGGCGACATGCTGAACGTGACTACAGGGGAACGTCCGTGGAATCCGCGCGAATGTTTTGGACTTGCAGCGCGTGTTGCATTTGAAGAAAAAAAACCTGTTGGCGTCCTGCATCCAAGAGAGTGAGCTAGCGAGGAAGACACCGGCTATGTTCAAAGGTTATACTTTATACCGAAAAGACGCAGTGATGGATATCATAGCCGATGGAGATGTGGCAATACCTGTGCATCACAACATTCCATCAAGACCGATATCACTACAGACAGACATGTAGGTAGTAGCTGTGGCTGTATGCCTCACCACGCACCACAGCGCTCCGTTCATTACGCGTTTCATATTGTGCAAATATATTCACATCTGTAGATATGCCCATCGTTTTAGCATCTTTGCACACGTACACACGTCAAGCATTAAAGCAACAAATGTCTTTTAGCTGTGATATTTGACATGGAAAACCCTATGGCACTACATGGAGACATAGTATGTAATTGAACTAGACGGATACGCTGTAAGAGGGCACATGGGTGCGTTGTCGACTTTCCAGGAGCACAGCTCTTTTCGAGCTCGTATGGGCTCGACTATGCCTAGTCGATACCCACAAGGGAATGGCGTCGCACAAGGCAGCGTCCTCAGTACTGCGATTTTTGTCATGATAAATGATGATGCTGAATGTCGTTCTTCACAGGCAGGGAGATCACTTGTCGACGACGACGTCGCCATTCGGGTTAGTGTGCGGGCTAGCAGAACTTCCGAACGAAAACTGTACATTCGTATGAGAGAGCTGGGAAGATGGTGCGTGCCAAAGTGATTTCAGTTTTCTGTGGCCAAACTTATGCGTTCATTTCTGTTCGAAACTAGGTCGCTGCCCCGACCACATGTTATGTTGTGCGGGAGAGAAGTGTCGGGTAGGTCTGAAGCGAAGTATCGGGATCGTGTTTCGCAGCAAGATGACTCATTGCCCACACGCCGTCAAACAGCCTCGTGGCCGCTGTTGCAAAGCCGTACATTTTTGAAGTTTTTGCCTCGAATGTTTTATGGGGCCGACGGTCAAAGCACTTTTACTGCTTTACAAAACGTTTATTCGGATCACAGATCGACTGTACGTGTGAGGTGTATGACTCGTCCCCACAGTCCCTTAAAAAGGCACCACGCCGGAGTAAGAATAGCTACGGGGGGGGGGGGGGGGGGCGTTTCGTACGATTCCTATGCGTAGTATGTTGGTGGAGACGAGTGAACCCACTCTTTGCCTGCAAAGGAAACTGCTGTCTGCACAACACGCAGAAAAAAATTGACAATTCCAATAATCTCACGTGCCCCGGCATTTTGTGCCAACATTTTGTCAGCATTTTTACGCCTGGACACCACAGTCCGTTGCCATACACACCAGCGAGTTATTCGAGCGACTCGATATCGCGGTGAACAGCATTGCCTCAGGCCCTAACCAAGGCATTCCACCATTACAATTTGCAATACCAGAGCGTGACTTCCATTTGTGTGGCTCTTCCAGGAAATATGCAGTGCTGAGGGGCGTTGCGTCGAGTGTCTGTCCCGCCTTTATACGGTGTATCCAGCGTTCCGCCCGATGTAGAGCGATTGCGCGTGGTCAGACGCTAGTGTGGGATGTGGAGGGGTGTCGGGCGTGAAGTCAGACGCAAGTGTGGGTTGTGGATGGGTGTCGGGCGCGAAGTCAGACGCAAGTGTGGGATGTGGAAGGTGTCGGGCGCGAAGTCAGACGCTAGTGTGGGATATGGAGCGGTGTCGGGCGCGAAGTCAGACGCTAGTGTGGGATATGGAGCGGTGTCGGGCGCGAAGTCAGACGCTAGTGTGGGATGTGGAGCGGTGTCGGGCGCGAAGTCAGACGCAAGTGTGGGATGTGGAAGGGTATCGGGCGCGAAGTCAGACGCTAGTGTGGGATATGAGCGGTTTGTCGGGCGCGAAGTCAGACGCTAGTGTGGGATGTGGAGCGGTGTCGGGCGCGAAGTCAGACGCTAGTGTGGGATATGGAGGGGTGTCGGGCGCGAAGTCAGACGCTAGTGAGGGATATGGAGGAGTGTCGGGCGCGGAGTCGGACGCTAGTGTGGGATGTGGAACGGTGTCTGGGAACAGGCGCTGATGTTTTACCTTGTCGACACATCGCTCCATTTTTATCGCAGAGTTGCTCGCTATCTGTGAGTCTTTACGGCTTGCGCTTCTGCGCGGCGAGTCCATATTCGTCATCTTTACGGAATCACTGAGCCCCCTGTTGACGCTACAGCAAGCCTATCAACAGCGTACAATCGTTCAAGAAATACTGTACACATTGCTTATCATGGAGCAGTATGATAAATGTGTCGTTTTCGCCTGGGTACCTGGTCATGCTCCAGTACCCAGAAACGAGCAAGCTGATACCGTAGCCAAGCAAAGCACCGCTCGGTGTTGCCGGGAAGAAGATTCTGGCATCGTTCCTCAGGGTTTCATGATTACATGTATATTTGCATTGCCCCTTACATTACATACCATTACAGTGCATTGCCACAACGTTTATATTTATTTGAAACGCTCGATGACAACACATTGGGGACGAAATCGGCGATAGCATCGCTCAGGAGACCAGACAAGCTTCGCGGCCAGCAAATTCCGGCGAACGCGATTCGTTATATCTAAAGGAGAGCTGACGAAGTGATGCTGTGCTGGTTAGTCACACTGACGAGACGTACTCGTGCCTGCTCTCTGGGGAGGCTCGACCACTCTGCCGAAGATGCGGATCACCGCTGTCTGTGGCTCACGCGCTCGTCGAGTGTCGGAGCTGTGAGGTTTAGCGGAGCTGGTATCTGGTGATGGATCATTTCCCAGCCTGTTTGTTAGGCGACCCGTCATCCATGGATCCCAACCCAGCCACTAATGTCGGAGCTGTGAGGTTCAGCGGAACTGGTATCTGGCGGCGGATCATCTCCCAACCCGTTTGTTAGGCGACCCGTCGCCACGGATCCCAACCCAGCCACTAATGCCGGAGCTGTGAGGTTTAGCGGAGCTGGTGTCTGGCGGCGGGTCATCTCCCAACCTGTTTGTGAGGCGACCCGTCGCCACGGATCCCAACCCAGCCACTAATGCCGGAGCTGTGAGGTTTAGCGGAACTGGTATCTGGCGGCGGATCATCTCCCAACCTGTTTGTTAGGCGACCCGTCGCCACGGACCCCAACCTAGCCTGTAACTACCTAACTTCGACCTGCTGCTGCTCTCAAGCTCCGCCTTACCCCCACTCTGTCATACTCTCGCTCAGACTAACATACCCGGACCATCGTAACCTAACGTCAACATAACCTAACACTGGCTCTAGACTTCACTCCAAACCCTGCTCCCAACTCGGGTCCGTGTCGTGACCAAGATAAGATCAGGTCTTCGTGAACATGGTCTTTGTGACGGTGCCGTCAACGGACGCCGCACCTTTCAGGATACTGTCACAGCGGGATTATCCTGATAGCGATACAGAACTGCGACGCCTGTTCGGAGTAACGAACAAGTCTTTATCTGCTTTGATTCCTGAATTATGCTACAATGACGGGATCTCAGATGCCGTTTCGTTATGTGAGGGGATGCGTTCCCGCCGCGCCATAAGCACGGGCCACCGGCGAATCTGCAGCGCGCTGTCAGCTGACAAGCCATGACACCATGGCTGGTGAAAGGCGCGCAGCCCACTGTTTAGCTTAAGTTTTGATTTAATTGGCGCCATATTGCAACTTATTAGCACCACATCGCAACCTCCTTCCACGATTCTGGGCGTGATCCTTGGATGACGCATGCGCGAGAGAAGGACTGGGACGACTGTTTCGTGCACTTTGGTGCATTTTCCATAATATTTGTATGATTATTTCACAGGTTAGTAGGCTGTCAATAAATAATGTGGGGTATATTGGCCATTTCCAACCCTCTCCTGGCTACGCACTGGCTTCGCTGAGTGAACCCCCTTCTCCCGTTACGCTGTGTAAGCGTTATGTCTGTTTGGCCCGTAGTTGAGCTGGGGATGCGGAACAAACAAGGGGTTGTTTCCTGTTATGACGCCACTTGACAATTTTAAGACTACTAGACTTTATCATCACGTGTATAAAGCACTGGGAACGTGTTGCGGTGCGCCGATTTCCCACATGTAGCCTTACATACGTGTCTGGACGAAGTCATATGATGACCTGGCGGTGGAAGCTGAAACCTTGACGTCAAGTGTTGAGACGCTACATCTGGCACACACACATTTCATTTGGTCCGCTGAGGGATGCACGCAGAAAACCCTAGCCGGTATGTGCTCCCCAGCATCTTGCCGGCGATTAAATTTGTTCTTTTGCCCGTGCGTCACTACGTGAAGCCGGCCCTGGTCCTAGAGAAAAGCTCCACGGTTAGGTCTTGCCGCTAGGTTTGGTTCGCGTGAAGTGCCCTTTACATTTTGTAATTATTTGTGCTCTCTCCTGATTTATTCATGGGAATACCTAAATTGCATCGGGGAATCCCTGATTTTGCCTGTACCTGACGAAGAAGTCAAATGGTGGGAAAGTTCGAGGTCAGGTCACTGGTGGGTACCCATGGGATTTCCAGCACCTCGAGAGAAAGCACCAGCCACCAGCCTGACCGGGTCATCAACTGTGCTCAGATACTGAACACTTCTTTTTACTTGTTGGTGACAACTTTTGTTCCTAAATCCCATCGACCCTCGGCTGTCACCAACGGAAAACCTTTTGTGTGTTGCCGAACCTTGCGGGTCCGCTTCATCCCCCACCGATCAGCTTTTCCATTCATACGTTATTTCAACACACACAAACAGGTCACCAATGAGTCAGCGTGAGCTTGCCCCCTGCCGATGCCCCGGCCGGTATGCTGTCACCATGCCCCGTCATTGTTGGGGAAAGCCCGGCTCATTCCCCGCGCCGATGTGCACCGCGCTCCGCACCTCCAGCACGCACGCCCGGGGCTGACAGCTCCGATTGGAGCGTATTGCCAAGTTGGCGCTGAAAATAAGCTGTTTTATGGCTGAGATGGCGAAGAGCGACACGTGCGAGGTTTGTAGCTCAGTTTCCCGGAAAGACAGCTACTTTTTGTAAGCAAACGTTAGAAACAAAAGATGAAGATGAAATACACGATGAAAGCTCGTCATTGAAAGCCCTTCATAAATGTCTGTACTTATGGCCTCGGACTTTTTCAAGGCATTTTCCCCCAAGGCTGGTGACTTTCGACGCTCTACCGAACCTGTTCAGCATCCAAGCTAGAGAGCCGTATTGATATACTAAATACCTAGGCCGGCCGCCAGACGGGTGCGGATCGATCCTGCGAGGGATTATGACGGTGCCGGCCTTTGTTGCCAGTTTTTTTAGCGCAGTTCCTGCCTAATTTTCTCCAAAAGGCAAGGAACTGTGGTATTCCTTTGGTTAGCGTGCCGATCATGGCCCATGCTGAGTGGCAGACGTAGCCTTGGTTCGAGGCAAATCATCTCCAGGTTCTGTTCTTCGTCTATGATGTTGGATTTAATCTGGCCAGGGGGAACAGCTGGCGGTATGCGACTACCACTGTCGTCAACAATTTGTTACAAATTCTGGCTGGTCCCAGGGGCCACTTGGCAGTGGGATTAAGTGTCGACACAATGAACTCAGCTAGTGAGTACACTGATCACAACGGTATTCGAGGGGATTTTTCACGCAAAAAATTGCACGGACACCAATTTATACATGCACGTAAGAGAATATTCCAAATCACAAGCTACGGATTTTCGGCGATGTCCATGACAGTTTTTACCCCTGTCGCCCAAAACTTGGCAGTTTAATGATATCAGATTTGTTGTGTGCTCTCGATAAAGCAGCTATCGATATTTTTGTCGGCAATTGTTAGCAGAGTTATCCCGCCCAAGAGGCTGTGCGAAAACCGTCAGTTTGGCGATTTATCGCCGGCGCTGGCAACCCTGCGCCCGCTGTTGCCAACCGGCTGCTCTGGTATTTCAGCGCCATGCATGTGCCGTGCCTTAGGTGGAGCCAGTGGGCCGGCCGTCGACTCGCGCAGTACCCGCTCCGCGCCGCTCCGACACAGTCGCGCCACTTCGCCCGCTCGGCAACGCTCGCCATGATCAAGGTGAGCGCGCTCGCGCTCCGGCAGGCTGCCGTGGGACGCTGTTCAGTGTCTGCGGCCTCCTGTTGCCGGGGCTGCCCTCTGGGCGTGTGGGTGTTTCGTGTTGCATATTGGGGTGGCCGTACTCGTTCATGTCTGCGGTTCGGCATGCTTCGAATATCTTCTTTTCGCCGTCTATGAGCACTGTACCCTTTTCCATCGCACTCCTTGCTGATTCCTTGTCATTTGTTTTCCAAATATGCGCGTCGTAGGTGTTGTAGGATTGTGATTTGGACTTACGGTGTCTATGAACCATCTGCCGCTTTCAGTCGCGATGCATCTCGCCTTCACCTGCCTCCACCACTTACGTTTCCCTCCCAGGGTGTCTCCAAAAATACATTTTGCTTATTCGATCTGCTTCTATTGCTGCTTGATAGCCATTGGTTAGCTTGCAGGGAGACGTCCAGTTCCTGAGTGATGACATAAATCCGGCAGTTGTACCGAATTAATAACGCTGTGAATGACCACACGTTTCCCCATCCTATTTACGCTCCCTAGATTGCTAATATCAAAGTGGTCCATAATTATGTTAATGCGTCGTGATGTCCCAAGTAGATGCCTGCAGCAGTCCAACGATATTTTGCTACCTTTTTTGTTTGTTTTGCGGCTGTTAAGAGTCTGGCAATTTCAGATAGCAGCCCTTTGTACTTATTTGTGGCTGGTTCTCCTATAAAAGGAGCCGTTACCATTTTTGTCTGCTGCTTTTTAATGTTGATCGTGCCGAGGGCAAATGTCTCCTATCTGTTCCGACTCTCAGAAGTCCGTGACTTAACTCAGGTGACCTGACCTGACCTTATTCCAATCAATGACGCGACATCCGGCGCGCCATCGGCCACCGTCCCCCATTGACCCCTGCCGACCCAACCGTTTCAACATCTCACCAATCTTGCGTGACCTCTAGCGACGCCCCCGTGACCCCGACCCGTGACCTGCCTCTCCCTGCCGTGACCCGACGCCTGGGCGACAGGTCGGAGACAAGCTGCCGGCGGCCACCCTCTTCGAGGGATCGCCGGCCAACAGCGTCAACACGGCCGACCTTTGCAAAGGCAAGACGGTCATCCTGTTCGGAGTGCCCGGCGCCTTCACGCCCGCCTGCTCCCAGGTCTGTCCGCTGGACACGCGAGGGTCAGCGTGGCATGAAGCCCCGCACAGGGTCGGACGCGGCTGTGGTGATCTCAACTAGTCGGCTTTGGGAGTTACCTGTTGGTTATATAAGTATCGATTCTATTTTGGTTATTATGCTATTATATGTCGTGGAATATTTACCTCCAGAGATGTTGTAGATGTGTAGCTTCATTGAGTGCTTAGGATTAGAGTATTTTACAACTTGGGTGCCGCGCTTATCCGTGCACTGAACGGCAAAAGAAGCTGGAGCACCGTTGCAAAGTCCGCGCTAACCATGGCGTCGCAGCTCGCTCCTCAAAACGGGCGAAACAGCTTGAGGCGCGAATGATCGTGCCCACGCCTGGACGGGACGGGAGTGGTGACCACACATCACCCGACTGCGCTGAGCCAGAACAGCTACGCTGGCGGTTAACGCGGCTGTGGCTGGTGGCCAGTTTTTCACCGTTGCGCGGTGAGCTGCCGTTGGGCTCGCCACCGCGCGCGCGGTCCCGGCGCCGATCCCGCTGGCGAGGCATGTTGGAGTGTGGCGGGCGCGGGAGGACGTCACGTCACGGTTCCGGTTCGCCCCGGCGCGGGCTGAGCTCATGTGGCCAGGCTTTCCCGCGGTTTTGCCCGGCTCGCGCAATCCGACGGCGGAACTTGGCCGCCACGCACTGGGCCGATCAGCTCCGGCGGGAGTCCCCTGGCGGAGTCGGCGGCGACCTGATGCAACCGTCCGGCCTGATGCAACCATCCAACCGTCCGCCGCCGACCCTGATTCGGGCTACGCTCAGAACAGAGTTCGTCGCGCACCGTCAGCGCCGTCTCGTGCCGCCCTCTGCTGGCGGTCCTCGAGCCGCTCCTGTGCGATCTAATGGCCCTCGGGTGTGGCTGCCCAGACGGGAGCGAGCCCCCAGACCGCCTGCCCTCGGGTGGAGCTGCCCAGACGGGAGCGAGCCCCAGGCCGTCTGCCTCAGGGGTGACTGCCCAGACGGGAGCGAGCCCCAGGCCGTCTGCCTCAGGGGTGACTGCCCAGACGGGAGCGAGCCCCAGGCCGTCTGCCTCAAGGGGTGACTGCCCAGACGGGAGCAAGCCCGACGGACCCAAGCTCGGCCGTCGGGCGCATGTGCAGCGAAACGATTATTCCGGCTGGCGGGACGCGAATCGGGAGACGTAGATCCTGCAGCCAGCTCGTGCGGACGTGATTGAAGGTCACCTCCGGAGCGGCTGCTGCTGGGGTCGTCTGGGAGCAAGGGCCATTCGTTGCAGCGGTGTACACTTCCCGTGAGCCCACATAGGAGGCCGGGATGCTATCAGGGTCTTGTTTGTTTATGTGACGCTGGCTTTCTTCGAAGGTCTCACTGCAAACGACTGACCTTGTTGGAGCTGGCATGGGGCTCATTAGCTTACATTAGCGAAATATGTGGACATCATTTGAGGTGTTGCTTTGCGCTGTGATGCATTTATCATGACAGTTTGGAGTTTTATGTGATCATTTGGTGCAAACATGTGCTTGCATCGTTAGGAATAAGTAGCTTAGGCGTTGCACAAGTCACTTCCTTTTGTCGTCTGACCCCGCTAAATGATGGATATTTTTAGGGCGCAATTAGCATTCTAAATTATCACCACATGAGGCATTGTTCACGTTTCTCAGGAATCACAAATGGATATGTTGTAGGCATCTCATACTCTTTCATGCATCGCTCCTGGGGAATACAATATGGCAAACATGCAGCGGACGTAAAAGAGTGCGAAAATCGTTAGCTGCCATGGAGCGAACACTGACTGTCTGTCACCGACTCTGCTGTCAAAGTTAAGCACATCCCTTCTACGAGTTTCATTCGTCTCACCTAAAGAAAAGTATGCCACTCTCCTGTCCCCCGTGTTCTCTCTGCGTCCTGCCCGCGTCCCGCCTGCTCCTCATCCAAGGATCCCTGGCGGGGGCCTCCTCGCCAACTCGCCTCATCAAGCCGACCTTGAGTGCCGATCTCCCTTTCCGCAGTGGCGTCGGACGGCCTCCGCGCGGCGGCGGCTTCCGATCCCGCTGTTTGCCCGTCTGGCGCCGTGTTTGCGGCCGGTTCTGCCGCCGGCGCCGTCCATGAACGCGACGCTCTCCGGCGCCGGCAGCAGCGCTGTGACGTGGCGTCTGTGCCATTTCCGTCCTCCCCCCCCCCCCCCTGCAGCGGGGAGGTCCCCACCGCCCCTGGTCGGCTGCAGGCGCGGCCGCGACCGTCCGGCGTGATAGCGGCAGCTGCAGGAAAGGAGCGGGGGAGGGGGGATTCAGGCAACGATGTGACTGGTTGGACCGGTGCAGTAGTGTTGACGGACTTTCAGTATACAGTGCGCGCTTTCTGGACATTTATTGTACCGGCGTATAGGACGGGAGTGGACATGTTGCTGTAAATGCCTGTTGGGAAGGTCTAATGCAGTATGTTTAACCTTAACATGTGCTCAGCCATTAGGACTCGTTTCAGTTGCGCCAGCGTAGTATATACCGTATGATCTTAACACATAGTTCCCTACTGCGTTCCACCACGTGGCGGTTGTGTGGCTGTCTACCGACCCTCGCAGCGGAGGGTCGTATTCCGGATGGCATAGCCTACCGACGCCTGGCATCTGACATGCCCCAGCCATCGCCCCCCCCCCCCCTCCTCCTCTCACGCCGAGCTGGAAACCCCTCCCCCTAACCTGATCTAACCTGCTGACCTGATCCCCCGTTACAGAGCCACTTGCCCGGCTACGTGGAGAGGGCGGACGCCCTGAAGGCGGACGGCGTGGACGAGATCGTGTGCGTGGCCGTCAACGACCCGTTCGTGACCGGCGCCTGGTCCCAGTCGCAGAAAGCCGAGGGCAAGGTGAGAGGACGCCACGTGTCGCGGAGCCGCGCGCGGCTGCGGGCCGGCGGAGGGGTACTGGTCGCGACTGCGAAGCGGGCGCCATCTGGCCGCTGCTGCGGAACACCGGGTGGCGCCACGTGTCATGCCCGGCTCGGTCCGCCCCAGCGTGCCGCGGTGCCGTTTTGTGTGCCGCGTGTCCATGTGCCGCCTCGTGCGCTGCGTGTGCCGCCTTGTGCCCGCGTGTGCTACGTGTTCGGCTCAGTGTGTCCAGTGCCACCTCAGTGTGGAGCGGCGGGATCGCCGTGAGTCGGTGCGGCCGTTTGGTCCGTGTTCGTGACCACAGCCCCTGCGCCGCCGACCCCAGCCCGAACCCGTCACCGCCGCGACGGCCGCGCCGTCGAATGACGCCACCGCTCGCCTTACCGTCGTCATGCTGTTCCTCCTCACGCCCCGTGCGTGCCGCCGCCGCGGCTGACCCTGCTGACCCCGCTTCCCACGCAGGTGCGGATCCTGTCTGACGCGAAGCGCGAGCTCACCTCGGCCATGGGCATGGAGTTTGACCTTGCCGACGTGCTGGGCACGATCCGCTGCAAGCGCTTCTCCATGCTGCTCAAGGACGGCGTGGTCGACTCGCTGGAGGTGGAGCCGGACGGCAAGGGCCTCTCCTGCTCGCTGGCCGACGTCATGGCCAGGAAGCTGGCGAAGAAGTAGCGCAGCACTGTGAGCTGCCTCTGGGGGAGAGGCCGGGGCGCCGCGCCCGGTATTAGTCCAGAGCGCCGCCGTGTTACCCTCACCTTGTCGCTGTCCCGCCATCTGTGTCTCTGTTGATGGGTGTAGCCCTGTGTCGGTTAGCAGGCAGAGACTGCCTTTTTGAAGGAAAAGTTTTGGGGAGCTTCTTCTGGGATGGCGATGTCCAGCAGTTTGCGTTCTCGGCGAAAGGTTCACGAGATTCCTAAGTGGCATTAAGTATATCATCGAAAGGAACGTGTTTGCACCATCCGGAAGATAACGTCTGGGTCGGAGTTTCTGCCAGGTCTCGCTTTACATGTTCCTAGTCCCTAAGTAATTTGCCGTTGTATTGCCGCCGTATAACACCTCTCGCTCGTGGCTGTGTTGTATTTTAGCTATGAAGCGCGTCTGAAGAATACACGCACTGGACAAGTCATGCTTTGTGTGAAGCTGGGGCTTGCACACATTCCAGCTGAGTCGACGTGAGTCCCGCGACTGCAGAGCAGTGTATAACTGGCGCAACAATAAGATGTTTTGCGCCAAACAAGAAGCCATTCTGTAGTCGCTTTCTCTCAAGCCCATCCCTGTCGGGCCGGCCGCTGCTGCTGTTGGCACGAAGGCCTAGGTTCGTTCCCGGCGACGGCGACTGCGACGCCTGGCATGCTCTGAGTCGCGCGACCCGCTCCCATCTGCGTGCCGGGGCCTGTAACTACCAGGCGGTTCGGTGCCTCGGTCGAAACGAGCCTACTTGGAGTTCTCGCGTTAGCCGCTAGGTGTCACTACTTTGATGTTGCCGTCCATGCGGTAACCACGAACGGCTAAGGCTTTTGCGGTAAGATCTGCGTGAGGTTTCTGATGCGGAACGAGAAGCAAATATGTTATCACCGCGCGAGACATTCAGCGGGAGCCGAACAAAATCGCAACGAAAAGTCTCAGAAAGATGGGTAAAAATAGTGCGCACCGGTGATGATGCGTACATACGTCGGTTGGTAGGTGTCTTCACGTGCTGCATACACCGTTCGCCCAAATTCGGCTCTCCAGCCTGCTCTCGATGATGCCGGGTGGTAGCATATAGTTGGCCGTTCAACTATGGTACTTCGGTGTGCTTCGGAATATATGTAATGCAAATGCAGATGCACTCTGTACTAGACGTACCAAGGGTGCAGATGGAGAGCGAGCAACCGCAAGCGCAATGCTTCGTGCCACGCCATCGCAAAGTACGTATTGGAGCTGTTCAGGATAAGACGGGAGACGTACCGTGTGTTAAGTGGATGATCCATTCACTTCCATCGTGGTGAGGTCCTTTCAGATGCTCTCCTAAGTACCTATCAATTTGCAATATTCCTCTGTTTTCAGGCGATGCAATGAGTTTGCTAAACAGCATTTCGAGCACCAGCTGTTGCTCAACTGAACTTAAAGTGTGGTGGCACGATTAGCACGCGCCCGAGGGGGTGGTTGGGTACCCTTCGCTCGGGTGGGAGGTCAATTGAACCCCACCCCTGAGGTCTCAGGAACTAAGAGAGGTAGACACCAAATGCACAGTATGTATTGACCTGTACGCGAACTCATTTAGGTCAAAGTTTGAGATTGGTTCGTCATGAGCTTCCGCGTCAAATAAGGTCAAACAGGGTCAAAATCCGGGCTGGTCTCCAGTGTCCCCAGAATATAAATACTTGCCCTGAACAAAAGTTCGCATGCTCTCTTACGACCAGAGACCTTGCTTGACCTCATAAGATCATGGTACCCAAAATCATACGAGACTTCTTTGAAATTTGCATTTGAATACGCGACAAATATTACGCCAGGCGGCATGTCCCTTTAAAAAAAAAAATGCTGACCTGGACACTTTCAAGTCAGTAACCTATCATAAAGTTCCTAAGAAGTTTGCGGAAGATGCATAATGTGGTTCCTGTTATCAACAAATTCAAAATGAGCACCAGAAACTACCCCAAACAATAACGCTATAGTAATGAAACAGTTTGGGTTTGACCTTGGTCTGACTTTCATACCTGACTTTAGGTCAATGGAATTTGTTCATTGAATTGTTGTGTTGCGTAAGGAAGTATCTCAGAGATGTATGTCTTCGCCAAACACTCCGTTGTTGGATCAGGTTGAACAATTCCCTAGAAATGGACTTCGCCGAATCCATGGCCTGACTTTGACCCGCCGTGAGTCAGCGACCTCACAAGGTACATCTAAATGTTTTATGCCAGACGACCCGCTACTTAATTATCTACAGCTATGCAAAATTTGGCGCGGCTCCGGCGCTGTTCGGAAATCATTCTGGAAAACCTTCGGGAGTCAAATTGACCCTCCCCCTAGCGCGTGTTCATATTGAAATCTATAGATAAGGCAGTACTATTTAATTAATTCCTCGCAAAAAGTGATCAGGAGGAAGGAAAGATAGATGAATTGAAACTTCGGCTGCATGGGTTTATCAAACGATTTTGTTGTTGTTTCGATAAAGGCAAGTGAGCGAAATATCAATGCATCTGTCTTTCCTTTCTCTTGGTTATTCTGCAAGAAATAAGGCCATCAACACTGTGTTAACAAAATACATAATGTTCCTCTCAAATGCACTTAACAGCTTACACAACATTGGAACCTTATTATTCTATGGCCCGCTGCTGCGAACCTGGTGTCTTACTCTCAACTTGTAGTGATTAAGGCTATGGATATATTTTCAAGTAAAGCTATCGTAACACAAGGCCTATGTGTTAACCGGAAAACTGGGCTTGGTTGACTTCCCTTAGTCCAAAAAGAAACTTTGTTTCAATGTAATATGCTGCCTCCTGTTAATGTCATACTTCTTCCGCCCGTCGCGTATCCCATGATTGATCAGTCGTCCTTTGACATGTTCGCTTCACCCCAAATGCTGACATTTACGCTTTGCTAGCACAAACATATTTATAATTGACGTCGGAGAAAATAGTGGACGGGGCTCATTGGTAACCTGATTGGTCACACACCAACATGAGTCCTAATTTCCCTCTTGCATAATGAGAGATGATTGCGTGATTCATGATCCTTGCATACCTGCATGATTGATCTCCGCATGATTGAAGGCTTACACACCTCCACAGCGTCAAGTCTCCGAACCATACCCTAAGCTGATATGTAGCTGTGCTGTTGCGTTCAGAACTTCTGAGCAGGTGCTTGTCTTCTTGGTACCAGCTGATTGCATCACTGCGCTTCTAGTTACGCGCACCGGACACTTATCGGCCTTCCTCTTAAGTCCGGTGTGGGCTAGCGTAGTGTGCCCGCAGTTCGCTGATAGAGGAATGCATGCTGAATTCATATGAAGGCGGTACAAGTCGTATCTTATCCGTCACGAGCTCAAGCTCTAGCTGAGATGCATGCAGAGCTTGTTTTGATTCGTTCTCTTGAAAAGGAAGCGTACAAATGCTAGATGAGGATATTGTTAAGACGGTCATGCTATCATATCAGTACTGTGAGAGGCCAGAGCTGAACATGCTGGACCAACATGGCCCAGCCACAGACATTGCAGTGTTACGCACGGCAGGTCACTGATTTGAATCAGCAGGCGACAACACACCATCTGCCATCGATCTTTGACTTACAATGATTTCGCGTATGTGTTATTCAGCCTACCACTTCCGGTAAGCGTAAGCATGTTGTCAACATGCTTGTCGCTGCAATATTAGAAGGCTTCCGAGGATATATTGACCTAACGACGAGTGTGCGTTGCGACAAGCTGAAAACGATGTGGTGTCTTTTCCGTCCGTTCTCGATTAAGGAGTGACGCATCGGTGACGCTAGTTAGCTGCCCGGTGCAAACATTCTGGGCGGATGTCTGATTGATTAGTCGCTAGATCGAACTGCCGATATCTGAGCTTGTGTTCGAGGCACAATGAAGCAGACACAGTTGTGTAAATTCCGCCCGTTTGTCATCCAGAAGCGCCTTTGTGCTCGCCGCCGATTGGTCGTGGCCCTTTGTTTGCGACCGCCGAGCACAAGTCCGGGTGGGCAGCAGCTGTGTGCCGACTGATTAGCCGGCTATGTGGGGCCCTCTCTAACGACGCGACTGTGGCGGAAGCAATGCGCGCGCACAGCGCGTCGGTCTGTCTATCGAGAACGTTCCGGCCGAATGGGGCCTGTTCTCGCCGCCGCGTGACAAGTTTGCGATTCCGGGATGCGGGTGGAGGGCGGGCGGTTGAGGGGAAGAAGTCGCTGAGACGAGGCTCTGTTCATGGGAGGAGAACATTGGCGGCTCACCGACTCAGCACAGAGCTGCCGGTCCCCTGAGCTAAACGGATTCGTGTCAGCTGCAGCACGACGACGGTCCGATAGCGCCATTTTCGTCCAGTTTTGGTCCGGGCTTTGCACGCGATTTGTTCACGAAAGACCGCAGTCTATCACCGCACTTTTATCCAGAGCAGTGGATGCACGACAGCGCGATGCCGCCGCGAGACCACAGCTCATCACGAGGCCACGTGATCCCGCAAATGACAGGGCCGGCGCATCCCAGCCCGACCTGCCCTGTGCTCGAGCCGCCGCCAGCCCCACGCTCGCGGGGCGGGCCGGCCCCGCGACAGCCGGCCTGCCGACCGACGCTCCGGCCGCGCGTTTACGACCGCCGCCTTTGTCGTTCCCGTCAAATGGAGTCTGGACCCGCTCGGGCAGCGCCATTGTGCAGGCGGCCGCCGACTTCAGATCTCTCCCGAATCGGAGGCGCTTCCGCTGGTGCAATAAACCCGCCGGATCCGCGTGGGTGTCGTCGCCGACGAAGGCGGCGGCGGCGCCTGAGCCAGCCGACGGACGGGTCACGTGGCCAGGCTCTCGGACAGGGCAGGGTCGACCGAGGCGCCACCTGAGCCGTCGCTCGCGCGCTTGGGGTTCGGCTGATCGGTTGGGGCGGAGGAGAGAGGATGGGCGGGTACTGCGTGAGTGCGCTGCCTCTGGTGCTAACCGATGAGTCAGCGGTGGCTCGAGATGGACTCTGAGTCATTGTTGGGGTCCGCGCCGCCCATGACGTGCGTGCACGCTGACGGCTTCAGAAAAACAGACGTAAATGTTTGACGATCTATAACGAGCATGCATGTTTTCGACCGAAGCGCACGCATCTTCGAGCGTTCCCGTTGTATATCAAGTCTGCCGCACGAATACTTCGGACTGGGCTACACGGACCCAGTTGGCAGCGTGAGCTATGTGTGCAGGAAATGCTGTTCCGGATACAAAACAAGGCTAAACAGTGAGACCAGCTAGAAGTCGGCTTACCAGTAAGACGTCTGTAACGGCGTGGGACGAACGAGGTGATAATAGCCAGGATTGCTGTCATCATGGAGGATCAGCATAAGCGAGCCAAAACGGATAAGACTTATCAATGTGTTGGGGTATCCTCATTTCATAAGTTAAGCAGGCAGTGGCTGTGGACTAGCCGTGGTCTGGCAATTTTAACAGGCGCCCAGGTGGTCGGGTGAATACGATACCCTCGACTTGGGAGGGAACTTGACCTCTGAGATCTCACAAATAAAGAAAGCTAAATGGGCTAAATTCATAGGGCAGGTAAAGCTGTGCGTTAACTCTATTGCATCACGTTTCTAGGTCTCTGGGTTGTGGTCTTCGTATCAAATTAAGTCAAACGATGTGAAACTCAAGATTGCTGTGCCAAGTACCTTCGGACTTCCTTACGCACCAAACTTTAACATTCGTACCCTTTCTAAGCAAAGTATCACTCGTGTTCATATCAGGCCAATGACCCTATCTGATCTCGAAGTGGTCAAAATGACCAAAGTTCTCCGCGTTTTTTTATGCTTGAATTCACAACCGGCGTCAGGAACTGCCCTGGACGGTACGCTCCTTAAGGCAAAAGGTTGATTGGGGTCATGGTAGGTCAGTTAACTCCCCTGACCTTAATGAAGTAAATCACAGTTATCTGTTGGCGTCCTTGTGGTCAGGTAATTCAAAATAAGCGCCACTACGTTGTCGCATCGGCTTGAAAATTGTTTTCCTTGACACCCATGACTGACTTTGGCCAGCTACAGACCAGCGAGCGTATGATATATGTCTAATTCTATTATACAAAAAGATCGCTTTTTCAATTTTCTCGGTCGCGTCAGCTTGGAAAATTCCCTAGGACTTGCCTTCGTCGACAGCCATGATCTGACTTTGAGCAGTTATAGGCTAGTGAATTTATGGAATATATTTATGAGCGTGTCGTCTATTTAATTGCTCATGGCTAGAAGGCGTTATTCACAGATGCTCCACACCGTTCGGAAATTATTCTAGAAAACCTCAGGAGGTGGATGGAATTGAGCCCTCACCCATCAAATGTTGAGACTGGTTGGGTAAATTTAGAGTCATGTGTGTGGTGGCGAAAGGTGAATAATTTGGATGGATATTCGCTAGAAACTGGAATATGCGCATCATGCGGTTTCCATGGCCCGATCTCTCTTTGTTTGTACCACAGGGTAGAACATTTGACACCGGTCTCGGAAAACATTGCACTGGCTGCTTTCCGGCCTACTTCTCTCGCCTTTTGTCTACCTGTGTTGTCCTTTGTCTTACAAGCGTCAAACAACGCCGCGATTTCGTACCAGCTGTAAACGATATGTTCCCTGCGCCTTACACAGTGTAGCTGGTCTCGCGCTTCCGCCTCCTCGGGTTGTCGGGCGCTGATCCTTATATATGGAAACGCCAGAAAGGAGGACCGGTATATAATTTGTGTGAGATTGCGCGGCCTGCGTGAACGCGCGCATGCATCGACTCACATTTTCGCCGGGCCGATTGACCGTCTGCATTCCGTTAGCGTCAGTTCATCTCACGTCCCTGTGGCACCTAGCCGCCGAGATCTGAATCCAATTCCAGCCCGTCGTCTAAATCATCGCGATTTGAATATTTACGTTTCCCGTGCTGATCAAATTGAGAGCTTAAATAGCGGTAATATCGCAATGTTGCAGACATTCTGATCCTCTTCGGACTGCATGGGCTTACGTGCCTTGAGCATATTACACCACAACCTCTATATAATGGTGCGGCACAATTTGTGCCCACTGTTGTTGAAAGCGTCGTACCAACGCGATTAGTGGCGACAAAGGCATAAGCCTATCAAGAGCGTGACTGACCTGAACAGGGCGATTCAGACCAGGCGGCTGAGACTGAGAATTTGCAGTAAGCTGATGCAAAAGATCACTCGGCCTACAGCTTCGCTCGTTACCGGTGAATGTACCACCGAAACAGCATTAGGCCATATTAACTAGATGATGTTGATTCCACTTGTCATTTACGCGACAAATGTCCGTTCCACCACGATTTTCATCATGATATCTACGAACAGCCATAGTGGTTATTCCCCTGAATCCAAACCCATAAAGCAATGAATAGCTCTGGCCTTGCCGCCAGCAATCGCTGAGGCGGTGCCTTGCGTCCAGGGCACCCCGCGTTGGCAACGCCGCCGTCTCGGACACCGATCGACGCCGCTGTGTCGGACACCGACTAACGTCGCCGTCTCGGACACCGATTGACGCCGCCGTCTCGGACACTGATTGACGCCGTTGTCTCGGACACCGATCGACGCCGCCGTCTCGGACACCGATCGACGCCGCTGTGTCGGACACCGATTGACGTCGCCGTCTCGGACACCGATTGACGCCTCTGTCTCGGACGCCGATTGGCGCCGCTGTGTCGGCCACCAACTGACGTCATTCACTTGAGGCGCCATTCCCGGGCACCGGCGGAGGCAATATGCCACGCCTAATGTTCCGGGTCGGCGGCAGTGCGTCTAATGATCGCTGGAGGGGAGGGCGCCGAGTCCCCAGCACAGCGCGGAGATCACAGGGAATACGAATGCTGATGAGATAGGCCATTTGGGACGCGTCTCTAGGTCCTTATCTCGCACTTCATCTACTATTAATAGCACCGCGAGCCGGCGAAGATTGGTTTTATATTGCGGCGGCCGACATGATCCGCCCGATAGTTTTAGTCCGGCGGAACTGCGCGCGCTTCCGTGGCCGGTGTCTGGCCAATGCTCCCAAGAACAGGCGTGAGAAAACGTTACGCCTAATTGGCCGCTTCGTTTAATCAGGTCAGATCGGGCTAGGTGCAAGGCGCACTGCTCTAGCCAATTAGCAGTTCCACATCTTTGGATGCGGGCTTGCTGCAACGCGCATAACTGCGTCTGTTCCCCGTGTTTCTCACGGTTGATTGCAGCGACTCTCTCGAACAGACCGTGCATCCGGCGTCAGCCTGGATACTCGCGCTCTGAAATACTTATAACCTGCAGTCTTCCACACCAACGGACGTATGTAGGCAAGAGCGTACGATCACACACACGCGCTAGGCATGCGCGCTCTCACACAAGCATGAGAAGTACCCACGCACGTATACACGTACGCACACATACACACACATACGCATGTGCGTGCGTGCGACTTGCGTGACCCCCAATACCAGTGTCGAGTAAGCTGGGGCGCCTTCTCGCTGGGGTCATACGGCCCACTGTAAGTCGCACAGTCATTAAAGCCTGCAGTTGCACACAGTTGTTACAACGCATCGGCTGGGCCTTTGGATCTGCTGAGGCTATGTGGTGTTACCTACCTCTTTTCATCGCGAGGAATCGAACCGACACCTCTGGTTGCCCAGACATACAGCTTAACCGCTAGTGCATAGAATTGATATATATATATATATATATATATATATATATGTATATGTGTATATATATGTATATATATATATATATATATATATGCATATATGTATATGTATATATCCAGTGGTGTATAGCTATAGCAGCTTCCGCCATAGCTAGCCGTGAGGCCGTTCCAGCCAATGTCGTAGACAATGTCACCGGCTCCAGCAGTCTCACTGCAGAAAGAGAGGAGGCTCGTCTCGCATGAACGCCGAGCCCTCCGAGGGCGCTGCGCCGCTGCAGCTTCCCGACGTCAAAGCCCTACCGCTCTCCCCAGCCGTGATGCCCACGGAGGCCCCGCTGCGAGGGAGGCTGGCCTCCTCCGACCCCTGGTCGGGCCTCGGATGGGGCGGCCATCCGAGACCCGCGCCGCCACTATCCGCCCATCGGCGGTAATGGGGCCGGCCCTGTTTTACCATCACGTGTCAATCGGGCGCGACTGACACTGATAAATAGCGGCGAGTGACAGCAGCGAGCTGCCGGCGCGGGGCAGGCGCGTACAAGGGCACGAGCGGGAGCCGACATGGGATGTCGTGTTCGTTGGTGTGGGCCACTGACGCCCGACATGACGTAGACACGATGTTAGAAATTCAAACTGGCGTATTGATGTGGTAAGCGACGGGTAAAGGTGGATGTCAAATCGGTGCATGGAAGTCTTTCGGGGTATTTCGATCAGATCAAATCGGAATCGCCTAACCTGAAGTTGCAATTTACAGGCGTGATGCGCGTTTGGTTTGCATCGTGCACGAGTCGTGTGTTTTTAGTGCAAGTTATTTTCTACGTGTGGCTGCAATTATGGCGCCCATCGTAACATATCGCAAATGTCATTTATATTTGGGGGCCGTATGCAACACAATGTCTTGTGTTTATGGGTGCGTGCTCGCATTTAGACAGTCCCAAATCGATATTCACACCCCTCTTCATCGCGGGCATTCCCCCATCGGGGGGAGGAGAGCTCTTTTTGCAAACTGCCTCAAGTGTGCTGATGACATGAGAGTATCAGAGTTTGCAGCCCTCGGGTTCACTCACCACTGGGCTTATCTCGAGGTCCAGGCTCCCGTTAAAAACGAGTGGCGTTCACGCCCGAGATATCCCAGCATTCACTGTGCGGTCCGAGATGAGCCTTTCAAATCTTAAAATGTAGACCCAATGACGAAAAGGGCTCACTACGCCACACATAGTGAAACACGTGGAGAGAGGGATCCGATACGTATGGCAATAGATGCAGCTTTTTTGTTTTACATCACCGAGGTTTGTTCTTTCCATAAAGAAATAATAATCGAATAGCATAGCAAAGTCAGTCTGATTCCACGTACACACTTCGTTCGTACAGGCTTTTATGCAATGTCCAAAGTGCCCTGTTTTGACAGGTAATGACAGGATCAGTATCTTCTTCTATCATAGGTTTTCACTGCAACCAGTAGCTGCCATCCTGTGGTTTTGTTTTCGGGTGCTAGTCGTCATGTCCTGGATCTTCAACAGGTCTGTCACTGTTCAATGCCAGAACATAACGGCAGTCTTACGGTGTCCGCGGTCTCTGCGGTTGCAAAGCCGCGACTTGATCCCCTGCCGCATCGTGACTGTAATGGGCTGGAACTCTCCAGCTGACCACTCCGTGAGGCCCTGCGGTCCGTCACCGTCCAGCGAACAGTGCACACCTGCTTCAGCGCGCTCTGGGACTGGCGTCCTCGGTATGGTTACACTAATGGTTGGCTGTTTTACCTCCGGTAGACGTTTCGTGTTCAGACGCCGCTCGTTCCGTCTCGTCGATGACATCCGATGACGTCCGATGACGTCCGATGGCGCTCGATGACGTCGATGACTGTCGGTCACCGGGCTGCGCGCTGCTACAGCCAGCGGCGCCTCCATTTTCCTAATCAGCCGCCTCTCCGAGCATCACGTCAGTCGCCGGCGGGGGGGGGGGGGCGGGGCTGGCGTCAGGGGGGCTGCCCTGGCGTCGGAGCCGACCCACAGCCGTCGGCTACACCTCGTTGGTTGACGTGGGCGGCGGCAATCATGCCGGACTGGCCTGTGGCCTTACGCTGGCTCCCGCACCCGTCAGTATTCGTTTGGCGGTGGATGTGGAGCTCGAAGCCAGTCAGTGACCGCTGCTGGTGTCCCGTCTGAAGCTAACGGCAGTGATAGCGCTGCCAAAACCTAGCGCGTGAGCGCCACTGGTGTCCTATCAGGAGCCGACGGCGGTGACAGCGCTGCCAGAACCCAGTCCGTGACTGCTGCTGGTGTCCCGTCTGAAGCCAACGGCAGCGACAGCGCTGTCCAAACCCAGCGCGTGACCGCCGCTGGTGTCCCGCCAGGAGCCGACGGCGGTGACAGCGCTGCCCAAACCCAGCGCGTGACCGCCGTCCGCGCCCCATCAGCAGCATGGGCGGCGACAGCCCCGCCCAGACCCAGCCTGTGACCGCACCCGTACCCCACCAGCCGGCGGTGGGCGGGGCCCGCCATTGGACCGGAACTGCGTGTCATCCGGGCCCGCCTTCCCCGCAGATGGTATCGGCACCGCTCCGTCAGCCGACGGGCCCGGCCCGCGCCGGCACCGCCCCCCGTCGGCCGGGTCAAGAGGCCGCGGCGGCAGCTCGCTGAGGCCTCGCTCGGGCTCCTCCGCCCTGTGCGTTCAGAAACTGGGCTCCCAGTAGGTGTGGAGGCCTTAAGTCGGTATGTACGGCTAGAGCTCAGCTCCCAGTAGGTGTGGAGGCCTTAAGTCGGCATGTACGGCTAGAGCTCAGCTCCCAGTAGGTGTGGAGGCCTTAAGTCGGCATGTACGGCTAGAGCTCAGCTCCCAGTAGGTGTGGAGGCCTTAAGTCGGCATGTACGGCTAGAGCTCAGCTCCCAGTAGGTGTGGAGGCCTTAAGTCGGCATGTACGGCTAGAGCTCAGCTCCCAGTAGGTGTGGAGGCCTTAAGTCGGCATGTACGGCTAGGGCTCAGCTCCCAGTAGGTGTGGAGGCCTTAAGTCGGCATGTACGGCTAGAGCTCAGCTCCCAGTAGGTGTGGAGGCCTTAAGTCGGCATGTACGGCTAGAGCTCAGCTCCCAGTAGGTGTGGAGGCCTTAAGTCGGCATGTACGGCTAGAGCTCAGCTCCCAGTAGGTGTGGAAGCTTTAAGTCGGCATGTACGGCTAGAGCTCAGCTCGAGATGCGTTTTGGCAGTGGTAGATCAGGATTTAAACTTAATGGCTTCGATAGACCTAAGGTTAGATTTTTGTTTTTGTGACGGTGCCCAAGTTTTATGCGCAGTGCTGATGCAGTGCACCATCATTTCGGTGCGTAGCGTGACGTCACATGGCTGTCTCCAGCTTGCGGCTCGGATGAATAGCAGCGCCTGGCTGTATCATCTTGGTTGATATTCAACTTTCCTCACCAACGTCGCGAGCCGAGAGACGATCCTGCGGAAGTGCAGTCACAAATGTTTGACGTGTCAGCCGTACACCCCGGAGGCGGTCGTCCCGTAGCCAAATAACAGTGTGCGGTAGCATAAGGAACACGTACCCTAATTCGCAAATTCGCAACACAACCACCTGTTCGGTCGATGTCCGCACAAACACGCACATACGATATTATATATATATATATATATATATATATATATATATATATATATATATATATATCGGTCGCAGAAGCCTCAAACGTGAGCCAATTTGTATTTTCTGACAGCACAGGATACGCATATTTGTCCCCACGGCCCGAATATTGCGATGGCCATCACTACCTATAGGCACTCGTGTTTTGTCCACCGGAAAACTATAAGGTCAGTTAAGCATTGCTGATTCGAAACGTAGTGCTGTCGACAGATTGTGAAGCTGCGCGAATAAGTACGAGCATGCTGGCAGTCTTCCTGTTGCCATCGGGTGCTACATAGTTCCCGGGCTGTGGGGGGAGGGGGGGGGGGGGCGGACGAGCCCGCTGGCGGGCCGCTACCCCTGAGAGCAGGTAGGCCCGGCATCGGTCGATACCTGGGCTGAGTCACCCGAACCCCTCCCCCGCCCCGCCCCCCCCCCCCTCCCCCGACACCGCAGCATCGATCGTCAGCTCTAATGCAGGGGACAGTGCCGGCGCTTGAGGGCAAAGTACTCACGAGCGGCGCCCGTCCGCGTGTTCTTACTGCGGGCAGTTCACGTGGGGATTGTTATGCAGGTTAATTCTATCTTACCAAATAACTCGCCTAATGACGAGAGCCTCATCGTGCATTGAAGCATTTGACGTGTCACAAGTAATTGATTGCCGAAGAAGCATTCTCCCGGAAGCACTTACGTCACATGAGAATGGATAACAAAAACAAAAGCAGAAAAAGAGGGATATAATTGGGCAAGTATTTTACACTGGCCAAGCCGTCTTCACCGATAGCATCTATCACCAACGTGTGATTAACTTATCAAACCTGTTCCCGAACTGTTCAGCTTTTTAGTCGGGCATCTTGTACAGTTCGAGCCGTTGACAAGTCAGCTTTTTATTTGTGCCTCTTTCACGGTCCGGCTGCTGCGGTGAAGCGGCTCAGTTGGCCATCACGTGTCGGTGTGACTGACGTAATTAGCCGCCAGATGCTTCCCAGCTGGTCATTACGAGACCTTCATTTATTCAACAGCGCTTTAATCACACATGTCAGTCGAAGTCAGCAAGCTCAGGAACTCAAGACGACAGCTAAATCAAACCGCTTTGATATTTCCCGACCCGGAACTTGGGTCACGGGCGATGACCCGTCGTCTTGAGTCGCGCGCGGTTTCCGAACCCATGTCAGCGATCATTAGGGACTGATTGTCCATGCTAATGATTCGTGCGTTATGCGATCATCATTAGCTGGAGAGGCTGTTCAGTGCTGAGCTTCGGCCCCAAATCACCTTGGGCGTCGGGCTCATTCTGTTTACAGTTGAATCGCAAAGCACCGTTCGAGCTCTTAAGCTTGATGACGTAATCGGTTTGTGTACACAGAAAGACAAAATCTGAGAGACTGTTCTCCGCTCACTTATCTTTTATGGTATGGTGGCTATATTTTCAGCGGATACATTGCTTACGAAATAAAGATCTACGACATCTTTATTATGTGTATGCTTCGCATTGATTAAGGTAACTTTTGATGCAGGTGAATCCATAAACAACATATTAATTCCAGCGATGTTATATCTGGTACTAACTGCAAATTACGTTCATAGAGCAAGTAGAAAAATGGTGTGCTTAAACATGCATATGATGCTAAATATTCATTTCAGTTGAGTGTTTATTATAATTTTATTGTATTCCTCCGACATAATGAGGCTTTTGAATGAGAGCACCAAACGCGACAAGAAGCCAATAAGCGTTCGACGCTGTTTGCCACACAGGTAGTGCCAGAGCCTCTGCTGACAGGTAATCAGCCAACTACTGGCTTCTAGTCCGGGGTCAATGCTGTTCCACCGCTTTGCAAGCTGGCAAGCTGTCAAACACTTGGCATTCCGCGCTTCGCCCCGATAGCATTTATATAAAGCATGTTTGGCTTGGCTGCTTAATTCATGAGGAGATACACTGGGAGGCTTGGACGTATGCACTGGCTGATCGATGGGAATGTGCATCCCGTATTTCACCTGACAACGCGGCTGATGTCTGTATGATCCGAAGAGTCGAAAGCTTGTTCCGTTAGGTGTTAGTGGTGCTGCGGGTGATGGCTGACACTATCCGGGTGCAGTGCTTTAGGGGCCATGGACAGTAGCGGGTGAATGCCCTAGGACGGCGGCAAACTCCCCGTTGTCCCGTTTTTCTGTTTGCCATGCCATGGTGACGGTTAATTTTTGCCAGAGAGAGAGGGGGGCTGACCGGGAAGTAATTGGAGGTGTATGCACGTGGGTTACGCGACAAAACACAGAAAGGGAGATATGCATCAGCACACTTATCATCAGCACACGTCATCTTTTACCCGCACAAAGAGAGGCACTTGTGGCTTATGAAATGTTTAGACCTTGCAAGCTCTTGCCCTTCGGCATATCGTATATCTTCCTGTGATTAAAACTAGCATGAAATCAGACGGCTGCCCGGTGCGACCTCCGTTCCACTTGGCAGGAAACGCTTCCGACTGCGGACTGCATCAGGCGGGCCCTTCGCCGCCGTCCGCGAGTTCCCCGGTGACGGTGACGGAGGACCACCCTCCGGGCGAGGCGGCCGACCCGGGCGGGGGCACGCCGGCCAATCAGCCGCACCGGGCCCGCCTAATGAATGAGTCTCGTCAAACATCGGCGTTGTCATCTGAAACGTGATAGCTGGCGCGGAATGTCTCGGCGAGGAGCGGGAGGCAGCCCAGGCGGCGCCACAACCACTCATATTCCGGTGGTCACACAGACACCTCGAGAACATGTGTTGCACGAGTTCCTGTGGGTGTGACTCTGGGTCGTGCCGATTGTTGATGCACGCAATAAAGATCCCAGGCATGGGCTCAAAGGCACGAACATTGCTTGCAGGTGTGCAAGATGCAATCACAGCTTGAAAAAGCGACAAGGCAGGATGAACGTAATGATCAATGCATCTTCACGATTTGAGGTGCACAGAGCTCGCCGTTGTTTATGATGTGAGAGGAGAGGCACAGAGGTTCCTGCACGAGCGATTAAACCGATGGCATGTACAACCGATGTCTGTGTCATGGACGGCTAAAAGACAGCATTCGATTCGAGATATACATACATTTTGTGAGATCGAAGCCTCGGTACCACTACGCCATTACACCGTCTGCATTCGGTCCATGACACAGACACCAATCATCCTGCACGATTCGATGCATCGGTATTTTCCTTGGACGTCTTTGGGGACCATCATTATGTAAGTACACATTGCTTTGCCACTGGTACCATCGCATGACGAACAAGTTGTGTGTGAATAGCAGGAAAATACTGCGGCCTTTTCGTAACATGGCAGCCGCTTTTTACATTGTGGACTGATGCACTGCCGTCTCGCCCATGGCGCACCTGTGGTTTGTAACGGCTATCGGGAGATCCAGGTGGCGTGTGCTTAGTTCATCGGTCTCCCGGGCTTAGCGGGCCTGTCAATGGCTGCCGGTGACGGGGCGGCCGGTCCGACAGGGCGACGAGTCGTCCCCAGGGTCGCGGTACCGGTGTCACTTCCGACCCCAGTACCGTGCGCAGATTTCCTCTGGGGCAGTGAAAGTGGACCGATTAGCCTCGCAGGTGCCAGTGACGGCGGCGTCGGGCCGTCGGTGCGACCCACTCGGTCTGTGACGTAACCAGGGCGGGCCAGCCCTGCTCTTGAGGCGGTCTCCAGCGCGTGGACTCCAGGGCAGCTGGGTTATAGTACGGGCCGCGTGACGACGCTTGTGACGGAAACCGCCGCAGGTGTCGCAGAGTCGGTTCGGCATGGCAGGACCACGAATTTGCCAGAGAAGCCAAAAAGAAAAAAAAAATGGCGGAGCTGTCTTGACTCCTGGAAGCTGACGATCGCTCTGATAACCTTCAACAACCCGCCGACTCAGAAATGATAGCAGGTCCGGAGCGGGTGGCGTCCATGTACGACAGGCGCATGGCTTCCATCTTGTCACATTTGGCAGCTCTCGGCCCGACTGGTGTCCGACGATCACGTCCAATGAAATTACGACTTGTACTGTGACGTCATCCAGCAGAATGGCGCTCAGAAGCTCACATTTGTCGAACGCAGGTCCATCCCCGCAGCCGGGCCCAATATCAAATGCCGTCGCCGGGAATCAATGTTTACCTTCCCGGACTCCGACTCAATTACACCCAGCCGGTGATTCCGCTCCCTAAATCTACTCCCCCGACACTTATTGAGGCGAGTTTAATTTACTCGCGCGCGTTTCGGCGTCGTTGGGGATCGATTCTGCGCGGCTGCGCCGGCGGCCCTCCACCGTCCGGTCCGTCCGGCCGGTGTCTCCGATCGCTCCTCTCCTGGTCCAAGGCCACCGACCGCCGGACCGGCGTGCGGCGCCGCGGGGCACGGCCTGTTGCGCGGCCCGGCCGCCAGGGGCGCTGCGCTCGTGCGACGCCGCCGCCGGCCGCCTCAGAACCGGAGCGTCGGCGCGCGGAGAGGTGGTGCGGCTGCGGCGCTATTCTCGGTGGTGTTGACGTTGGCCTGTGGTGTGTCCGGCGGCGCGGCGCGGGTGGTGCGACGCGATCGGCGGTGAGCGGTGTCGGCAGTCCGCCCCGGACGCGCCGCGGCGGGCCGGTGACGTCAGCGGAGGGAGCGAGAGAGCGCCGCCCGGCCGGCCGATGTGTGGCCGGCCGCCGTCCGGAGGCTGCCGTTACCAGGTGAGACGCGATGGCGGCGACCGCAGCCGGCTGGCCGCGCGCGCCGCCGGCCGCTCGGCGGACGCCCACTGCTAGCAGGCTGGCGCCACGGCCATCGACCGTCTGCCACTGCGTCCGTACATTGCAGCGCGCCGGCGGCGGCGGCGGCGGCTCTGGATCGATCCGACGAGTGCGGCGCGCCGTGAAACGGCGCTGTCCAACTCCGGGCCCGCGGTCCGCGCCTTTCAGATCCAGCGGCCGATCAATCGCCCGGCTGAAGCGGCTCTATTGATCGGGTGGCAGGGCGCCCGTATTCATCATAACCGGAGCAGCAGAGCCACGACCGCCCCACCTCTGCGCGGGCTCACATGGGCGTACCTGGGCCGGACCCCGTCCGCCCGGCTCGGCAATCCGCGCCGTAGGGCTCGATGTTGTGGCGGCGGCGCTGTCGAACCTCGGGACGCATTCTCGGGAGGCCAGTGGCGTGCTGAGCCCAGTGGTCTCGCCAGTGGACGGTGCCGGCAGCTGCACCGCGATGTGCGGGGAAGTATAATCCGGCGAGCCGGTGCAGGGGCTCGTCACCAGTGTATCGACTTCGGGACTCTCACGGCCGCGCAGAGGTTGACCCAAATCAGATTCAAATATGGTATACTGTGGACTCGAAAGCTACTTTTTGGCTAAGTTCATCTTTGAAAATGCATACACACATCAGCGCATTTTATCGTCTTGGGCCATTATTCAGACGCTTCACTGCGCTTTATCCGGACCACTGATATCTCCGCAACCCTGCTCCCGTCACAGGTATACCAGTCTCACCAGCTCTTCTCCTGCCACATCCATACTAGTCTCCCCAGCTCTACTCCTGCCACATCCACACCAGTCCCCACAGTTCTACTCTTGCCACAGCCACACCAGTCTCCCCCAGTTCTATTCCAGCCACATCCACACCGGTCTCCCCCAGCTCTACTCCTGCCCACATCCACACCAGTCTCCCCCAGCTCTACTCCTGCCCGCATCCACACCAGTCTCCCCAGCTCTTCTCTTGCCACATCCACACCAGTCTCCCCCAGCTCTTCTCCTGTCACAGCCATATCAATCTCCCCAGCTCTTCTCCTGCTACTGCCACATCAGTCTCTCCAGCTCTTCTCCTGCCTCAGCCACATCAGTCTTCCGAGCTCTCCTCCTGCCACAGCCACATCAGTCTTCCCCAGCTTTACTCCTGCCACATCCGCACCAGTCTCTCCCAGCTCTACTCCTGCCACAGCCACACCAGTCTCCCCAGTTCTACTCCAGCCACATCCACACCAGTCTCCCCCAATTCTACTCCTGCCACAGCCACATCAGTTTCCCCAATTCTACCCCTTCCAGAGCCACATCAGTCTCCCCAGCTCTTCTCCTGCCACAGCCACATCAGTCTCCCGAGTTCTTCTCCTGCCACAGCCACATCATCTCCCCAGCTCTTCTCCTGTCACTGCCACATCTGTCTCTCCAGCTCTTCTCCTGCCACAGCCACATCAATCTCCCCATCTCTTCTCCGGCCTCAGCCACATCAATCCCCCAGCTCTTCTCCGGCCTCAGCCACACCAATCCCCCAGCTCTTCTCCTGCCACTGCCACATCAGTCTCTCCAGCTCATCTCCTGCCTCAGCCACATCAGTCTTCCAAGCTCTTCTCCCGCCACTGCCAAATCAGTCTCCTCAGCTCTTCCCCTGCCAAAGCCACATCAGTCTTCCGAGCTCTTCTCCTGTCACAGCCACATCAATCTCCCCAGCTCTTCTCCTGCCACTGCCACATCAATCTCTCCAGCTCTTCTCCTGCCTCAGCCACATCAGTCTTCCGAACTCTTCTCCTGCCACAGCCACACCAGTCTCCCCCAGCTCTGCTCCTGCTGCTGCAACATGTCATCGTCACGTCTCCGTCACGAGTTTCCCGGCAGGCCCACCAGGTTTCTCGAGACCTCCCTAGTCTCCCACAGCACCAGTCTCAGGTAGCCTCGCTCACGAAGCCCAGCTCCCAGAGTCGTGCTCCGGTCCTCGCGACACCGCCGCCTCGCGAGGCCCTGCCCTGTGACACCTGCCCCGCGGTCCGGCCGGCGCCCTGACCTCAGTGCCGGCCGCCTGTCATCTCGCGGCCGCCGCCGCGCCACCATTAGTATTCCCCGTGCGCCAGTTCTGCGCGGCCGGTCGCTTCCGTCGGTGATTACCTGCCGCGATTACGGCGACATTAGCCGGTCGGGCATTTACATGGCGGCGGCGACACTGATGAACGCCCCGCTGTCCATTTAGCGGCTGACCTGTCCCCGCCGCCGGTCCGGCTCCGGCCCGGGCGGCGGCGGTCGCGACCCTGGGAACCGGCCGCCGCCCCACCGGCCGCCGTCCGGAAGCGGCTGACCTCTGACGTCATTATCGGGCCTCCCGTGGGACGGCGGCGCGGCGAGAGCGCTTTATTACCGGGCCGAATTGGACGCGGCGGCTTGGAGGCTGGCGCTGCAGACGCGTGTAATTAAAAGTGATCTGTCTGGAGACGACTGTGACGGACCACATGCTAGGTCTCTCGAAGTGTGTCGGTGCGTGTGGTAATTTGCATTCCTGTGTAATTCATGGAGGCGTGACTGTGTCATCATGTCATTTCGTAATACCGACCTGCCCCGGCGGCCAAGCACCGTGAATGCTCCAACTCCTGTTTGCGACTCGACGGGAGACCTGCTGAGAATAAGATCTTCTGTCTGGCAGACAAGACAATCGCCTGCACTCAGATAAACCGGATGTGCCTGAGGCAAAGTGCGCCCTGTCCCAACGGCGATATACCATGAGGATGATGCTGCGCTGCGCTCGGTCGGTTGAATGCAGCGGAAGGAAGTCTGCTGCTGGTGGCCTATCAACCCCGCTCGCTTTGTGCCGACGTGTCGGGTGAAGCTTTGTGGCGGCTGCAGGCACCAATCTTCTGCGCTCTTTGACCCCCAGCTCGCCGACTGTAAAGCTTCAATCAGATGTAATCGCCGCACCCGGCAGTTAAACAGCTTTCCATTCGGGGAGAACAGGCGTGCGCAGAAGCCGCCGGCCCCGCCGCGCACCGACAGAGCTTTCGGCTGTCAGTGCGGCTGCCAGTGCCGGCAATCCGGGCTCCGTGGTGGCTGTCAGCCGGGAGTGGGCTGCCCGATGATGCACGTGCGCTCAAAGCATACCGCACCGCGCGCTCCACCGGACCTGACCGCGCGCCACTCGTCGGCGTGTATTTTAGGCGGCGCCCGTGGCTACGTGTGTGCTTTGGAGAGCGTCTGCAAACGAGAAGACACCAATGCGCGCTAATTGGTCGGCCTCAGCGCCTTGGCACGGGCCGTGAAGTAAAGGCCGCTGTCTGGGCGCTGGTGGCAGCGGAAGGCTTGGGGAGGAAGTGGGGTAGGTGGGAGAGCTCGGAAGCCGGCGGCGGTTGGGGCGGATCGATGCAAACAATGCACGGTTCACGCGATCTTGCAGGGTATTAGGGCTGCATCACAGGGTCGCTGGCCGAAGCTCAAACCTCGCCACTCTACTGACATTCCGTTCACGCGGACACGTGATCTGGAGCTGTGTTTGGTTAACGGCACTGTAAACATGCCCGCTGGTAAATGCTTTGTGCGAGGGTATGTAAACAAATGTTTCCAGAGGTATGCCACCATTCTTTCCCTTGGTAGGTCTAAATATTTACCAAGCCTCGCGGGTACAAACATAGGAAATGTCCGCTCTTTCGACGCTGTCAGCACTCAGCTTGACCGGATTTTACCTCAGAAACGCTGTAATCATGTGACAGTGGACCGCTAACCGGTTCCAGAAGGGCACCCAGTGCCCAAAGTTGATGACGCGACGACAGCCTGGCAACTGACTGCAATATATCAAAACCAGATAAACGCGGCCCTTCGCTCGAGAACGAGAACACAAACTGTTCTTCGCGGGGTCTGGCGTTCTTCTGCACCCTTCCCGCCGTCATTTACATAATTCGATCACATGCGTCCACCATACCAGCGATCCACGAGAGAGCCCAACTGGTGCGCGCACGAGTCCGTCGGCTGCTCAGGAGCCGCTGGGCTGGCGCCGCTGCCCCAGCAGGAGCCCCAGCAGCCCAATCGTCCGCGTGCGTGAGACGGAGCACCTCCCTCGCCCCTGCAACGTCCGGGCCGCGTTCACGGCATCGGCTGCGTCGGCCCACTCAATTATGCAGCTGATTGGGCCGCGTAATTAGCCAGCTGGCGGTCAGCGCCGTCGGTGGTGTTTGCATCGGGGGAACCATCGCCTTGGGAGAGCCGCATACGATAACGCGCGTGCGTGATAACTCGGCTGTGGCCACCCGGACGCCGAGACATCTGAAATGGCGAGAATGGCAGTCATACGTGGCTAAGCGGCCCCGTTTCGCGCCTGCCGAATGACTCTGTTATTGGCCAGAACTTTGGCCGTGCGTCAGGCGGCCAATTACCTCGGACCAGGAACACGTCACGGCATCGGCAACCACCCATGTATCATCACGATTTCCACTCAAGCGAGGCGCCGATGCGATACGCAGATAGGGCGGTGGCGTGCGTGCCGCAGTATCTGGTACAAGGGCTGATTTAATTGGCAGATACCCCGGTTGGCGGTCGGTTAGGGGGAGGCCCGCTGGGACGGGTCCCACGGCACAGGCCCGTCGCGGCTGGCTGGGAGGGGGGGGGGGGAGGGGAGGGGGTGCTGTCTGCGGTCTGTGTTCGGCTTACCGCTCGATAACACACACGGTTGTCGTCGGTCTTCGCTAAGACTTCCGTGGCCTCTGTTGCTGCGGCCGTCTACAGGTGTCGCAATGACGTCGGCTATTACCGTCGAGTCGTCACTGGACGGCTGCTGCGACCGTTCGCTGCAGTCGCTCTGCAGGTTCAACGCTGGGTGAAAGGATTACTGTATCAGATTCGCCGCTGTTGCGGCAGCTTTCCGCCCCCGCCAGGCGGTTGGTGGCTCCAGTAGGCTGCCTTCTGATTAGATCAGTTGTCAAACGCGGCGACAATCCTCTGCTGTGACAAATGATTGAGGAGCTCCCGGGTAGGTCAGTCGAGTGAGTGAGCTAGTGGCGGCTGGGAGCGTGTTCAGGGTCGGACAGTGGCGGCTGGGAGCGTGTTCAGAGCCGGCCGGTGGCGGCTGGGGGCGTGTTCAGAGTCGGACAGTGGCGGCTGGGAGCGTGTTCAGAGCCGGCCGGTGGCAGCTGGGAGCGTGTTCAGAGTCGGACAGTGGCGGCTGGGAGCGTGTTCAGAGCCGGCCGGTGGCAGCTGGGAGCGTGTTCAGAGTCGGACAGTGGCGGCTGGGAGCGTGTTACTAGCCGACGGCAGAGAACCGGTCGTTGTGACGTCACAGCCATCTGCAGTCGAACAACGGGCACCAGCTGTTGTGCGTGGCGTCTCGCGCCTCGTGCCGGTCAGGGCGGCGGAGGCCGCCGCAGTGCTGTGGGGAGAGCTGCAGGAGGCCAGTGATGCACCCCAGGGAGGGGTTCAGAGGCTCATTTCAGCCTGGCAGAGTTCCATGAGTGATTCCTGTGAGGCTGCGGAGCAAGGTTCCTCACGATGACGTCATTCTGCGCGAGCTCGGTTCCAGGGAGGTGCGGAGTGCAGAAGCTGGTACCGCACTAACGCGCTCTGCCGGGGCCATCCATATCATAGACAGGACAGTAGGTCCGGCTGAGTGGTCCCGTCGAAGACAGGAGGCTCAATGCCCCGTCTCAGACAGGAACACTGACGTTATTACAGCATCGCAAACGCACCAATAGCACCGCCGTGCAGCTCCATGCATCGGCTGGAAGTGGTCGTGTGCCCCAACTGGGCCGCTGTCGGCGTTCATTCCCCGCCTCGTTGGCCGCCGCTTGTCAGGGGTCTATACGCCACAGACGCCGTAAATTACGCGTGAAAGAGGACCACTTGGAGGATCGGTTCAAATTACAAGGTGCGCGTGATACTTCAGACGGTACGAGGCGGTCGTGTCGGCGACGGCCGCCTTAGACCCATCGGCGGCGGTTGCGTGATGGAAAGCGGTCTCGTTGTGATGTTGATTTAAACCACACATTAATCACGGGCTCAATCTCTCGGGGCTCGTCTGTTCCGCTGGCAGTTTGGAGCCGCGGCCAGGCCTGGCATGGCATCGCCAGCCTTGTTCGGCGGCTGCACGGTGCAGCGATCTGGCAAGATGTCCCTTTCACAGCATTGTACTTCACTTACCAACGCGTGTCTGTGCCAGACAATGCAGCTTGTACGATGGCGTGTAAGGCAGCACCGGTTGTTAAGTGATGAGTTCATGATACGGGTGCAAGAAAGCAAAAGCGAAAGATGACGAGAGAAATAGAGCCATACAATTTTACGCCCCATGGATCGTCAGCAACGCACAAAGAGGGCCGTAAGCGAGTGCGGAAAAGATAGAGGAGGAATCAAACGGGTAGGAAGATAGAGCGGGGAGTAGAGAGGCGGGGTTGTTTTATTTTATATGGAGCAGCCGTAATGATGGGGCGCGTCTCTCGACGCCCGACAAATCGGCCATTTAAAGCGAGCCGGGAATCTTAATTGCTGGTGCGAGGCGTGATCCTGCAGGCCGCACCCGGCGATACGTCACCGCCGCTGGACCGAGAGCCGCGCGAGCTCGCCGCCTCGGTCGCGTTCCCCCGGTCCCGGCCGCGGCCTCCCGGTGCTGGCTGTGGTCTCCCGGTCCGGTCGCGGTCTCCCGGTCCGGTCGCGGTCTCCCGGTCCCGGCCGCGGCCTCTCGGTCTCGGCTGCGGCCTCCCAGTCCCGACTGGGGACTCGGATTTCTCGGCTGGGGACTGGGCTAGCAACTATGGACAAACTGGCCGGCCTAGTTACATCGACGGGATCCTAGTTTTGTTTACACGAGTTTTGTCCTCCTAACTTAGAAATCGTTTTTAGAATCGTGGGGAGGGCATTTTCCTTATTTGGGTGTGGGCCCATGTTGGCCTGTGGGCTGTTCGCCGCGTCTCAGGAGAGCGTATTCACAAGGTGTCCAGCAGCAGACGCTGAACGCCCGCGCTCCGTTCTCCCGCCGGTCCGCCGCTGGCCTCCGGACCGGCCGTGCCTCTCTGCTCACCGCCTGCCGCCGGTGAATGCATCCGCCTCAGACGGCTCCCCTCACCAGACCTCGACGGTGCCTCTGGTTTGGCGGCGGCCCCGCCCAAGGGAGGGGCTGTGCCTTACCAGCCGAGCGGGCGGCGGCTGGCCGGGCCGGCCCGCCCCCTCCCCTGAGGATCATGCGCCGTTTCTGGCCACTTTACGGCCGCCATAAACTGGCGGCCATGTTCGTTTGGCTGTTCCTGAGTGGCCGGCCGGCCCGGCGAACTGCACGTGAGTTGCAGCACGCGCCGGCTGGCCAGGTCAGTTAGAGGTCAATGCCCGCGCCGCGCTTCAGTGGCCAGCGGACGGCGGTGGCGTGTCCCCCCCCCGCGCCCCATCAGCTCAGGATCGGTCGGAAGCTCGGCTGCGGTCCGGACCACTCTCGCAGCGCGGACCAGTCTGGCGACGTCCGCCGTGGCCGACGCACATCGGCCGGGACTGGGTCTCCGACTGCGATTGAGGTTCGAGCAAGAACGGTGCCCTTGCTCTCCCCTGGCGGAGGGGAAATGCGACGTGGATTCCGTTGCAGTGCCAGGGGACAGTCCTGCCCTACGCGGCCCATCACAAACCAGCTTACTGTGCCGGGACCAAGATGAGGGGGGGGGGGGATGTCCGCTCCTGGCATGAGCTGACAGGCTGTGCTGGAAACACGATCAGATTCAGGTCCCGCCGTCCTCGGACCCTCAGAGGAATGACTGGCTGCGATGGAAGCTGTCTGAAAAGGACCCGGCCGTGCCGTCGCCGGCGGAGAGTGACTGGCTGCTTCGGCATCTCGGCCGGCCGAGGGCGGTGCTGCGCTCACCGGGCGCGGTGACCGCCCGCCGCTGCTGCGTCACGTCGTCCGTGCCGGCAGTGACCTCCAGCCTCTTAGCGGGGGCCCTCGGCCACGCACCGGTGGGCGACAAATCGGGCTGGCGCGGCCGCCGTGCGGCGAGATTGCCTGTCGGAGCGGCGCGCGGAGAGCCGACCGCCCCGCAGCATCCCGCCCGCGCTTTCTGCCCGTCACCGACGGCTGACTTGCATTTTTACCGCCGGCACCGTAATGTGTGAATATTTAAAATCGCAGGCGCAATTATCCTATTTGCCACGGCGCGCGGATGAATGGTCGGCGCGGCGATAGCGGCGCAGATAGGCGCGGCGAGTGACGCGGCCGTGACCGCCGGACCTCCTCCGGCGCACGAGTCACGGCAGACCGCCGTCAGATCGGAACCGGGCCAGCGCGCGCGTCGGCGCACTCAGATCGAAGGCAAGATTGGCGGGGCGGGCCGGCGAGGCTGAAGAAAGGCGTCGAGTGGGGAGTTGTGCGCGGTTCATTGAGTTGTGTCTGTGGGAGGCTTACCGGCGCGTGGTTCAGAGTTCCGTGGGCGGAGAGAGCCGTAATCCTTCCCCGCCGCTGATCGCTGAGCGGGAGTGCTTACGCACCCGAGCAGGAGCTCACCCAAGGCGCACACACCAGGTACTAGCACGCCCAAGCCTGAGCGAACCGTCAAAGACGAGAATAAAGGGTTTCAACAGGCTCCCCCGGGAGCGATCGTTGCGACAGGCGTACCCACGGGCGGACGAACGGCGAAAAACACCTCGGCTCCCGGAGCGAGATGTCATCGACCCCGGTCGTGCGCCGGCCGCCGCCGGACGCCGGCCGCCGCCGCCCGCGCGCCCGGGCAGCGCCCGGTCGGTGTGCGGACCGCGTCGGCCGCGTCTCGGCGTGTTTTTGCCGGCGGAGCGCGGCCGCCCGGGCGATAAACACCCGTTTGAGGGGGCGGCCGCCGCCCGCCGCGGCGGCTGCTCGCAAATGAGGCGACCGGCGAGCGGGCTGGGCCCGGCTTTGTCGGGGGTGCGCGGCCACGCGGCCGGCCGTGATTTATCGGGCAGCCTGACCTGCGGCAATTTGTCCGGCCGCTACACCGGCGATTACGTCCAGTTCTGAATGATTTAATTCGCCGGCGCGATGGCGCAGTCGGTCATGTGTGAAATTTCAGATGGCGGCCGGGTTTTGGACGGACGGTGGTCGGCGGCGGCGGCGGCGGCCCCGTAAACCGCGCTAAGACGGAAACACTGTTCCGTCATGGTTACTTACCTCCGTATGGTGTGGTAATGTGATTAGTCCGGGGCTTATCCCGAGCCTGACTGCGGCAATATCTGGTAGCGTAGCGGATCGCTTTGTCTGATTTGAGTTTTATCTGCTAAGCCTTCAGAGAGAGTACGGTTTCATAGGCCACCAGATGAGACAACTGTTCGAGGCCCAGGGGCCGTGCGCGGAAATCTCGGCACTGCGCGTCAGGCGCAAGTGCCACTGCAATACGCTGTAGATCAAAGTACCTGGCGTCGGACAACGGGATTATAGCGACGCGGCAAATTAAGTCCGTAAAACCTTGCCTGCTCTATAATCTGTCACTGACCGTCAGAAACCTTCAGTTGCTGACTGAGTGGACTGATTTGCACGGCGTGCGTTGGTTTGCCATCATGATATATCTGAAAGGTGGCAGAACAATGACGTTGCTGGACTACTTGTCGGAAAGTTTCCTGCTGCCGGAATTGATCCCAGATGCCCAACTCGAGGCTAGACGACATTCGCCGAACCACCATTGCGCAGGGATGGCTGGACATTGGCTGCACGTCTGTTATGGGCCTTGCAATATATGTATATATACGTACATATAAACACACACACATCTATCTATCTATCTGTCTATATATATATATATATATATATATATATATATATATATATATATATATGGTGTGCGGAAAGCATGGCGATGATGTGCCACATATATCAACATTGTGCTAAGAGAAAAGAGGAAATCGTATCCGGCTTCTGTTTCCAACCACTCGAGTGAATATGCCCCGGATGGATCTAGTCAGGCCATGTTCTGAATTTCTTACACTATTTCTTACAAGAGATGGCGGCCCTACCTCAAGGAAGCTCGAGGAATCATTGAAAGAGGGGCGAGGCGCGCGTTTTTAGTCCAGTTTCTGGCAGCGCGATAGATTATACGTTGCATATGCAATGACGTCCCCCATTCCATGTTATATACGACCAGCTCACCGGGCGAATGGAAAAACCAATAGCGCCATCTACGATCTCCATTAGATCTCGTTATCTTCGCCACGCTGCCACCTTGGGGCCTCGATCCCGACTCGTGAGGCTGAGCGCGGCGAAAACAGAGCCATACGTCAGCGGGTCGGCGCGGCGGCGGTCGGCGCGGCGCCGACGCCGTCTTGGCTTCCCTCGCCGGCGACGGCAGTTGGCACCGGCGTCACCCTGTCATCAGCCGGGCCCGACCCGCCGCCCAAGTGCGGGTAATTCGCACCGCGCCGTGCAGAAAACAGGTAATTCAAGGCCTCCGGGAGCATGACGGCGGCGGCGGCGGCGCGATGGAGACGTCTCTCGCGCGGCGAGCGGCGGCGCGGGGTGAGGGGACACGTGACCCGGGGCCGGCGCGATGTGAGGGGATACGTGACCCAGAGCCGGCGCTGGGTGAGGAGACACGTGACCCGGGGCCGGCGCGATGTGAGGGGATACGTGACCCAGGGCCGGCGCTGGGTGAGGAGACACGTGACCCGGAGCCGGCGCGATGTGAGGGGATACGTGACCCAGGGCCGGCGCTGGGTGAGGAGACACGTGACCCGGGGCCGGCGCGGGGTGAGGGGGTACGTGACCCGCGGCCGGCGCGGGGTGAGGGGACACGTGACCCGAGGGCGGCGCGATGTGAGGGGATACGTGACCCAGGGCCGGCGCTGGGTGAGGAGACACGTGACCCGGAGCCGGCGCGGGGTGAGGGGGTACGTGACCCGCGGCCGGCGCGGGGTGAGGGGACACGTGACCCGAGGGCGGCGCGATGTGAGGGGATACGTGACCCAGGGCCGGCGCTGGGTGAGGAGACACGTGACCCGGGGCCGGCGCGGGGTGAGGGGACACGTGACCCGGGGCCGGCGCGGGGTGAGGGGACACGTGACCCGGGGCCAGCGCGGGTTGAGGGGACACGTGACCCGGGGCCGGCGCGGCGGCCACCCGGCGACGGTCGTTGTTTGCTCTCCGGCCGCGGCGCGCGTCTGTCGTCCCGCTGCTGTCACGCGATGAGCGTGCTTCCTCGGTTCCCACCGGCGGCGACGTTCTCACGGGCCGGCGGCGGCTGTGTCCGGTCTCGTGGCCGCCGCCGGTGCGGTCTGACCCGGCCCGGACACGATCAGGCGCCGCGCGCTGCGAGGGTGCGCACTGAACGGTGGCGGCCCGAGTTTTGTCGCTCTGGCGCGCCGGGCGCCGCCGGCACCCGCGGCAGCCGAAGCGTGGAGCGGCGGCGTCCGGGATCGACTGGACAGACGGTGTGAAACGAAAGGCGACGGAGAGACCGCGAAACGAGCACGTGATGTCCCGCGCCGTGACGCGTGACTCCTGTGGCCGGCTGCCCTGTCATTGCGGAGCGAAACACGTAGGTGGAAGCCACGAAGCGACCACGTGAGCTTCATGGTGGCATTGCTTTGCAACGATGAGGACGGGTGTCAGCTTTCGCGTTCACTCACGTGGACACATTTAAGGCGCTCAACAAATAAATGCCACCAAGTTAGGGTAAGTGGTGGAGTTGAAGTCTCCGAACACGCCGGAACAGCCTAGACTGCCAGTCCTAGCGCGCCAGTGACTCCAACGCAGAGGTCAGCGTTAGGTTACGCGGAAGAAACAAACACCGGCGTCCGTGCATCTGATCGCAGAGAATGGCCAGCGGCCATGGCCGCTCATGAATAAATTACAGTGATATTTGCGTATTCGGCATCGTCTTTGTCTTCTAGCTGTCCGTTAAGACAAATTTGCACCCTGCCTACCCGGTAAGTGATAACACACTGTTTACAGGACCACTAGTCAGACGCCGGGCCGGCTAAAGGACGGTAAATGGTTATTCAGTAATGTTCCCAGGTCGTTGGGGCCGCTGCTGCCGGTTTTCACACGGGCATCCGTGGCCGGAGGCGGTGCGGTGAGGCGAGGCCGGCGCCTCTGCCCTCTCGCGCCGCCCCCGCCGCCGGTGCGCCGCGCCGGCCGCACTCTCGGCGCGCCACTTCTGGGCCCGCAGCGCGCAACCAGTTCTGTTATCGGCACTTGTACAAAGGAGAGCAGACTATCGCGCCGGCGAATCGGCGTCGCGCTGTTGCTGGACAGGGAAAGTGTTCCGGAGTAAAAATGGGGGCGCATGAGGTGGGCACGCTGCAGCAGCCCGGAGCTATACGGCTGGTGGGCAGCGGGCGCGGCCGGCACAGAGCCGCTGGCTGTTGCATCAGAGGTCGACGCTTAGGACGTTTGTTTACTTATTGTGCCTGCTGGTTGCGCCGTCTGTTGACGCAAGAAGGCGGTGTTATCTTTTGCCCGTCCGGCCAGAAGCACGCATTGACAAGTTAGGCATCGGAGCGGCGAAATACCGTTGCTATCGGGCCAGTGCAGTCGCTTCCCAGGGGACCACCGGCGTTGGTGCTTGTGGGCAGTGTTTGCTGTGAATTGTGTGGTGTTTAGGCGGGTATTGGTTCTGGCGGCTGTACGAGGGAAGTTCTGTTGTCCTACTTTCACCGGCGAGGTGGCCGCGGCCGAAATGTAGGCACTGAGAGACAAGTCTCGCCATCGAGTAAGCAGATGAGATAGATCATTTTTACTGTTCGCCTAAGCAGGAACAACATGCAGGGAAAACGCCTGGCTCTGGAAGCTCTTTGAACTCTCCGCGTCAAATGCCGAAGTATTCACCGGGCGCTGTCCGTACCTAGCTTCAGAGCTCACTGCCGACGCAGGCCACGTCTTCGTCTCTGTAAAAAGTGAGGACGCGGCGTGACGCCGGTCGAGTCACGAGCCATTCCACACGGTGCTATGTCAGCTTCTGAGTCAACCTTTCCTCAGCCGGACGTGGGCCTGGGTCCGTGTTTAAGCTGTGCGAGGTGCGATGTCCCTGTTTGGGAGAGGCTTGGGTGGTCCTGAATGTCATCAGTCCATCCAGTGGTACCATTCCACTGCTGACTTGCCAACATGCCAGTAAGGCTAGGTCAGACTAGGTTCCGGTAGGTCGGTCTGGAATAGATTTGCAAACTGCAAAGCATCGCCATTTGATCCGGACAATCGCTGCCCTTGATAAAATATGTGATTTTAAGTATCTTTTTGGCTTATTCCTTTCAAAACGAATCAATGTTCTCGAGCTCAGTGCTCTGAAACACATACGTGGACTGAGAGCTAATTTTCTAAAACTCTGACTCAGACTCTGACCCATGTACCGTGACAACGAGCAAGGTCGAACTCGAATTCGGGGTCGAAGGACACCGCCGAGGACTCCGGATCACGCGCGCAACGGGCGGACGTGGACCTCAGACGAGGACTCAAAACGCCAGCAGTCAGACTCGGACTCTTACACAAGTTCCCTGACTCGGTCCCACGGCTCTAGCCTCAGCGACCCCGTCATAGTAGCATGCCGCTGGGCAGTATGTGTCTGGCACATTCCGTGGGTGCGGCATGTGGAATGCGACATTTAAAGGGCTCTCGCATTCTCGTTGTCCTGTAGCTGGGCTGTAAGGTCCCCGTGGTTTTCCGATCCGTCCGATCTGTGCCCGGAGACGTTTTGTGTTTTCCGCTCGGGTCGGGACCCGGCCGCCGCGCGAGCCGCCCTCGTGTGACCGAGAAAGCGCCATTTACGCCGCGGGATGATAGCGCGCGGCACGACACCAGCTTTTTCTCGCGTCGCTCGCAATTCAATCATACAGCACGCTCCTAATGAGCCGAAAACGAGCGGCCGCCGCCCGTCCAAATTGCCGATGGCCGCGCTTCTTTTGTGACGCGTTTGTCTCGTCACGCACGCCGTCACGCGCTCTCAGGACCCCGGCCGACCCGCGCCGACCTGGCCAGCGCGGGTCGCACGGTGTCACCCGCAGCGCCGACTGTGACGATCCGCAGAGCGACTGATGGCTCGGTAATGGGGCGGCGGCCGGGCGGCGCGCGTCCTGCCGGCCGACACAAACGATCGCCGCCGCCGCCGCCGCCGCCGCCGCCGCGGGCGGACGCGGGGGACGTGCAAACGCCGGGCCGGCCGCTCGCGGGAGGTTGCCGGCGGGCCGTAAAGCCGGCGGGGGGCACGGCCGCGGTGCAGTCGGGTCCCATTTGCTCGTCGTGCAAATGACGCCGGTGCCGACGGTACACGCTCTCGGCTTTGTGTGCCGGTCTTGCGCCGAGAGCGAGGATCACAAATGTCGAGGGAGAGACATATTAGCGACTAAACGCCCGTTAGCTGTTGGCGAAGCGCTTAAACTCCCAGCGTGCGCCGCGAGCTTTATGAGAAGCGAGCGCTGAATGCGGAAGAGGCTGCTGCAGCTCATGCTGGATCAGGTGCGTCCGAATGATGTAACGGAATCGGAGCCGGGCGCGCTCGGAGTATAGTCCCTTGAACTGTGAAGGGGGGTTTGAAGCAATTTCATTTTCGTTCTACACGTAACTATATTTTCCAAGCCTTCTTGGGTTGCATATAAATAACGTCTTAGCAGGCTTCGTTATTGGTAGAGCAATTATATGACCATTTAGAATCGCTTAGCGACGAGGCGCTTGTGCAAAACAGTCAGCTGCAGAGTGATGATACAAATATGCATATCCTTTTGTATGCTGGATGAACGCCACCAGATTCTGCCACATCCTCTGACCCTGGTAGCTTCGATGGCGGGTGCAAAGCCGGGGAAGTACACCTCCACAGCGATCCATCATCGGCACGACATGGAACTGATTAAAGTCGTCGGACCCCATCCCATTTCGACGTCCCAAATTGAAAGGCAATCTCAGTTTAATCCTGCGCTCCTTATTTGATGGCGTCGCGGTGCGTCCGCGGACGCCGGCGGCCCCGCTGAGCGCCGCGGTACCGTTCGGACTGGGTCGAAGGTAGAGGGCGAGTGCCTCGGGCGTGTGCCACCGGCTGACTTGGCTCCGGGACACGTCCGGAGGGCAGAAAAGCGGAGGCGTTCCAGGCTGCTACCGTCTGCGCGGTCCATCTTTCTGCCGCATTAGGCACGGTCTCCGCGTCAGTGCCATCGCGGCGGCCGGGGTCAGGGGCGGAGCCCGGGCGACCGCATCGCTTTGTTCCGAGCCACGGTGAGCGACGCCTATGGTTCCGGTGCCGACCGGGGAGGATGTGCTCCCGGCCGTTCCGCCGCGGCGACCCGCGTCGTCGGCCGGGCCGTGGGAGCGGCCTGGAGAGCGGCGGCTGCGGTCTGACCCGACCCGCGCCGTCGCCGCTCGCCGAGCTGCGGTCGCCGCTGACGTCTCCATCGACGGCAAAAAATAGCCGCGCCATCAATTGTCTCCGGCGCGCACAAATCGGACCGGCGGCGGCGCTAATTGTCGGGCTTCTGTCGACGGGTAATGACCAGCCGGCGCCGGTCACGTCTCCGCAGCGGCGGCCACCCAGCGGCGCCGCGGAGCCGCGCTGGGCGTCAAATTACACCTGCCAGCCTGATCGGTGACCGGCCGCGGCCGCACAAAGCCGCCGGTGTCGGGAGGTCGTCCCGCGTGCGCCTCCCGCCGCCGTCGACGGGCGGCGCCGCGGGACGCCGCGCGGCGGCCGCACCGCGCCGTGAGACGCAGCTGACACCGGACGCGGCGTCGGCCGCCCCGCGGCGCGGCGCCGGCGGCGCGGTGGCCGTGGCTTTATGCCGGACGCGCGGCGGCGATGGAAATGCGGCGGCGGGCTCACATCTGCGCCAGATCGGGGCCGCCGCGGTTTTATCCGCCAAATGGAGCCGCCGAGATCTGGATCAGATTGCGCCGGATTGGAGCGGTGTCAACCATGCGCGCGCGACGCGGCCGCTGACTGAGCCGACGCGGGAATGCCTGGCGTTCGACGCCGCGCGGTCAGGAGCGTGAGGAGCGCGCCCGGGCCGGGTGCTGGCGCTGCGGCGGTGCTGGCGCTGCGGCGGCGGCCGCCCCGGCGAGCGCGCGGCTCTCGCGACGATTACGCGGCCGGGGCGAGGTGGATTTATTCATCATCGATCAGTCGCGCAGCCACCGGGCGTCGGCGCAGCCGCGGTAGCCGCCGACGCCGGCGCGCCGCCAGCGCCGACAAACAGCGTCGTTTGTTACCGCCGTAATGCGGCTGTGAGAACCGGCCGCCGGCCGCGACGGCCGCATAGTTCCAGCGCTCGGCGGCAGCCATTAGCGTTGGCCGCGGCATCTCCTGAATGGCAGGCGCGTCCCGCGGCCGGCTCGGGATCGCGGACTGAGCCGGCCGGCGCCGCGGCGATCGTGGCGTATGAGGTCATTGGAGTCGGAGTACGCTCGGCTGATCTCGTCCGCCCGTTCGGCTGGCCCAACGCCAAGAGACGGCTCAGTGGACGGGGCCGTTTGTGCTCAAAGCTTGGTCGTGATTTCGCGGATTCCGCGGTGGAGTTTGCCCGCTTATGCTGGCGCGGCGACCATTCCTCTGGAAGTCCGCCTGAGAAGGACCGTTAGAAAGTGAAGATCAAAGCTGGCTGGGGGATCGGCTGGGAAGATCGCGAAGTAAGCCGACTTGCGCCACCGCCTCCGCTGCCTATGATGCCATTGAGCCGGAATACGTGTGATTTATTCGTCTGTATAGTGGCGTTCTTACGTTCGATGTCCGAGAAAGAACAGGACATTGCCGACCAGAGCAAGACATTGATAACCTCGAAGAAGGCATTGGAAGGCAGCCCACCGTCTGCCGTGCTCGCTGCTTGCCTCAGATCCCTTTTTTGAAAGGATGTCCTCGTGCCTCCCCGGGCTTTCATTCCGTTGACGGCGTCATCGCAGGAGGCCTGCTGAAGCGGAGCGTGAGGGCCGCCCCTCTCATGTCCGGTCCCCCTGAACACCGTAAGTTCGGTGCTTTGTGACCTGATGCCGTGCTTGTGTGGTTATGACCCTGCTTCGTGGCGGAAGACCGCGTATTTACGACATGGCGTGTCCGAGTTGTACCTGCTCTCTCTCCCTCCGACGAATTCATTATACCGACCTGGCTTGCTTATTAGTTCAGCCTAGGAAGGCATGCTCATGCGAGCCAACCGAGTTTCGATGATAGCATCTTTAGCATGCAAATACGTTGCTTATCTATCCTAGGGAATCCGCGCTGTTAACACGCCATTTTACGAGTTCATAAAACCGAACGGTATAAAAACGCAAACAATCCAGGTGGTGCCTCAAGATGAAAATAGATAGGCCCTGATGCTGCCAGTCTGACCGCGCTATCATACCCACTCATCTCCACTTCAGCATTTTTGGGGGGCGACGGAGAGCCATAGCTCATCACCACGTGCGTGCTTCGGTCGTTGGCCAGACAGGTTGTCATTCTCACACCAGTTGCTGCACGCGGGATGACGCATTGTTCTACACGCGGCGGCCAGACGGAACCCACCACTAATGGAAGGGACTCCGACCATCACTGGCGGTCGGCGTCGAGCACCGATCGCAGCGACGCCGACTGGTTCGCAGCGCCGCGACAGGTCGCGTCGGCGGGTCGTCGATGGGGGGGGGGGGGGGAGGTGAGGTTTGAGGTGACGTTTGGGTTTGGAATCATACACGTCGTTGTCCGTTTCTGGCGTGACGTTTGGAAAAACGCCCACTTCAGCGAAGAGGCCCAACAAACCGCACTAGAGGTGCGATGCCATCTGTGTGCGCCATGTGACATGTCCGCATCACGATGCCATACAGTTGGACCGTCACCTCTCCCATGCCTTCAATGGCGCCTGAGAAGCGCCGCCGGACACGGAGCCCTCCTCCCTCTGCCCCTGGCCGCACACCCAGCGCTCGAGTCCGCGTCCGGCCGGCCGCTCGCGGGCGCCTCCCTCCTCCTCCTCCTCCTCCGCCGAGCGTCGCGTGCCGGTCTGCAGTTACGTGGCGCCACCGCGGGGCGTCGGGGCAGGCCGGCGCCCGTCCCTCGCCGATGACGCAGCCGCCCCGGTCGGACGCGAAGGGATGACGCCCGCCCCGGCGGACGCCGCGGCCGACTCGCCGGGGTCCGTTGCCTAGCGACGAGCTGCTGACGGGTGGAGCCAGTGACGCGCCCACCAAGCACGGCGATTATGAAGTTTTGCGGCCGGCGCGTTCCGGCTTATGGCTTGTTTGAAAAACGTGGCCACCGTGCTAGCTGGTGACGAGTTCAGTTTTTTTTTTTGCGAGCCTGCATCCGCAGAGTTACACCTGCCTAGATTAATACGCCAACGTGCAATACTATCTTAGGCTGGCATTCTCAGGAGGACTCCCGGCGAGCCGCACTGCTGGTTCCCCGCCGGGCGTGGCGCTGACCTGCACGAGGAGCTTCTGCTCGTGACGTGCTATTATTACCCGCCCCTCCCCCTTCCCCCCCCCCCCCCCCCCCCCGGCACCCGCTGCGCCAGTTCTCAAGCCTGACCTGGCTCGCCGTCAGTCAGCAGCCGCCCTGTCTCGGGGCTCTATCTTTGTCGGAGGCGTCAGCCGGCGTTGTTACATCAGCTGCGCGGGATGCCTGCCCTTGCCAGCCGCCGGCGGTGCCAGGTCAGCTGCTCCATTGCATCACGGCGCCGCGGCGGTATCAGGACATCATCGCAGCTCAGATCGAGAGATTGTAGCCATGTAAAAACGCCGGCTGCCTTCGTCGACGTCTATGACGTCTGATGCGGCTGGCGGCTGTGTTTTTATCGCAGCGTTGTTAAGTCACCCGTCAGTGGTGGACTTTGACGTTTCGGACAGCGCTTCCGACGTTTCCAACGTTTATGGAGATATTGTCGATAGCGGTAAGCGGTACTGTTAGTAGGTGCTCGTTTTGAGTAAACTGGCCCCGAAAATAAAATAACACGATCGTCGCCCTCGCAGGTGCCGGGATGAATTATGATATTCATTGTACTACACAGTTCTGTTTAAAACTTAGCATCCATGTCCTTGTTTGTGGAAACAATTCCAGCTGAACTGCCGCTATGTTATATATGGCAGTGATGTAAGTGATGTGTCCACCCGTGGTTTTGTTGTGCTGACTTCATATCCGTGATGCTTACAAATAGCTGGCGTGCGAGAAGAAGACCGACTCCTTATCTGGGCGAAGGCTGCAACTGGCTTGATTTTGCGGGGAGACTGGCTTAGTCTGGCAACTGGCGCGGCAACTGGACTGTCAACGGCTCTGACTGGTGTTTGTCCCTCAGTCAAATCTCTTAGACCAGCCCAGTACCGCGTACATTCATGCTGTCCACCTCTACCACCGTGCTTGTCCCCCCCCCCCCCCCCCCCCCGTTGCCCCGCCTTGCGTCCGTCGCCCTGTCCCCGGTGGCGGTCCGATCTCCCGTCCGCCGGCGTCGTCTCCCGGCGCCACTGACCAGCCGCCTCTCTGCTGTTCGCGCAGGCGCCGTCGGCCGATGTCTGAATGCTGGGCATCCTGCACGCTGAGTCGGGCCCGTGGACCAGGATGGACCCCGCCGCCGGCTCGCTGCGCTCGGTCGCCTCCAAGAGCCGCTCCAACGGCAAGCTGCCGCAGCACTCACTCTCCAGGCAGATGAACCAGTGAGTCGACCCGCGCACCCCGCGCGGTGCGGGCGATGCGGCGAGGTGGAGCTCGTTCTTGTGCTGTTGGGCCGGTGGTGTTTTGTTAATTGGCTTCGCTGGTTGCGGCAGACGGATTAGGCGAGTCCTCTGCAGTGTGTCTGCGATCTCCCAAGCTGTTAAACGGTGATTGCTGAAGATATTTAACAGCTGGTTATGCTGTCGTGCCAGCTGTTGCGAATGGTCGCCTCACGGCAACCTGATAAAAATTCAACTGATTTACGCCCCCTAGTACCAGCTAAAACAAACCAAGAAGAAAAAATTCCCAAAGTAGGAATGTGTGATGAGAATCATCCATGATTCGAGAGCTATTAGATTAGTGTCATTGTGAGATAATTATAGAAGCTGAATCAATCAAGTCACATCTCAGACCCAGGATTATCCAATATATCCTTTCAGAACAGCTGACGTTGACCTTTAGTACTTGTCTACCTTGATGGTTGCAAAATTCTTCAATCAAATTGCGCCATCTTGAAGAAGAAGCGTCAGGTGGCTCTATTTAAAACATACAAATTAAGCTGCAGTAAATGTCGCAACAGATGTTATTCCATTCATCTAAATGCTCATCACTGAGTGCTATCCACACCGTAGCCGTTCTGCGCACACCAGCGAGTCCCCGCACGAATGCGCCGCCGCATCCGTCTCCCGTCGCGTCCCGACCAAGGCAGCGAGGCGGATGTCATTTGGGGCTCCGTGCCAGAGCGCCAGGCGACGGCGTGACGTCACTGTCGCGCTTCAGCCGGAACTGATCGCCAGACGCCGTGAGGAGCTCCCCACCAGTTTTTCAGTAGCTCAGCGCTCGCGGTGACAGGTTAGGGCAACTCCGGCCGGGGGATGACGACGTCTCATAGAGCTGGCTGCGGAATCTCCAGGTGGTCGTGGCTGGCTTTGGCACGTAGTAGATAGCGCTCAGATTCCGGCATAGTCGAATCGGCGGATGTTTCCCTTGCAGTGGGATTATGGTAAGCTAGACACGACAGGGCTGCAGCACACTCAACTCGTTTTCACGCCGGGTTCCCATAACTTTGTTTCTCGTCAAATTAAGCCGGCCGCACGGCCTGCGCTAATGCTGTTTGATTACTTGCCTCTGCGATTGTTGCCGATAATCTGTTTCACATTTGTCATCGCACTTAACATGGACAGCCCGTCATTGCAAGTCGACAACTTTGCGGCCAAATATCATGTGTTATCCGGGTAAAAGCTACGCTGGCTATAAATAGCATGTTTGACACGGAAACGATGCGGAATCATTATTACTGTTCCATGTACTCATTTGTTCCATTCCCCCCTGAACTTTGTTCCCAAATTGGTTTGCTGCTGCACGCAAGCGGTTTTAAGCTAAATCTTCACGATCATTACGAAAAGCGACGGCCATAATGTTCCGACGACGCCTCCTTTCACCGCAGCCAAAGCGGCGACATGGTCGTCTCCATTAGCACCCTCATTACCGGTCTATTACGTAATCAGTACTGCAATCGGACCGTCCCTTGGGCTGCCTTTTGACTTCCGCTCAGTTATCTTTGCAGATGACTGTGCAGATTTCTCGAGGGAGGCCGTGCTCTACGGCGCTAAATGCGAAACAAAGCGTGTCTCCTGTATCGCACATATAAATGAGTCTCTCTTAGGCCAGTTCCCAGCATTTCAGAGCCTCACGTCCTGTTTCTTGTCTCACTGAGGTGCGGGGATCCCGCGTAGCCATCTTTGAGCTGATGTAGAGCATCAGTTTGTCATGTGGTTCCTTGATTCGATCCTTCGAAGACCAGTGGGGGTCACAGCCGTTCTTCCAATGGGACTCCGACCGCCATACATGTTCATCGATGCGGCTGTCACTCTGCGTGCCCACTCTGGTCGCTTGATTAATCCCGGAGTGCCCGAGTCGGTCTCCGCTGGCACCCGGAGTGCCTTAGTCGACGACCGACGGTTAGCCGACGAGGTTAGGTTAGGTTAGGTTAGGTTAGGTTAGGTTAGGTTAGGTTAGGTTAGGTGAGGTTAGGTTAGGTTAGGTTAGGTTAGGTTAGGTTAGGTTAGGTTAGGTTAGGTTAGGTTAGGTTAGGTTAGGTTAGGTTAGGTTAGGTTAGGTTAGGTTAGGTTAGGTTAGGTTAGGTTAGGTTAGGTTAGGTTAGGTTAGGCTGTCCCCGGAGTGCGCGAGCCGATTGCACCGGCACCCAGTGCAGCCGCCAATGACGGCGCCCTGGGTGTCGGCGTCGACCCGCTCTGACGTGCCTCGTCTCCGTCCGCAGCAGCCGCCTGGAGGAGTCGTTCGAGGCCCCCGGCACGCCCGTCTCCACCGTGGTCAACATGTTCTCGTCGGAGGCGGCGCACACGCCCGCCGGGCAGGACGTGATCGAGGTCCAGATCCTGCCGCAGGACAACTGGGCCGACAACACCACCGCCGTCACCGGCAACACGTCCGACGTGTCCACCTCGCTCGACGACTTCGGCCGCTTCTACCGCGACCCGGAGCACACGCTCAGCTTCCAGTGCCAGCGCTACCTGGGCACCACGCTGGCCGGTGTCATCAGCCTCTTCGCCTTCCTCTCGCCCGTCGCCATGGTCATCATCCCCAAGACGAGCCTGCTGGGGCTGAAGCAGGCGCAGCTGCAATGCGGCGCCGAGTGTGACGGCACGCTCATCTCCTTCGCCTTCAAGCTGGTGATCCTGCTGGGCGGCACGTGGGCGCTGTTCCTGCGGCCGCCGCGGGCCACCATGCCCCGCATCTTCACCTTCCGCGCCGTCGTGCTCGTGCTCGTGTTCGTCTTCACGTTCAGCTACTGGCTCTTCTTCTTCGTGCGCGTTCTGGAGGAGCGCGCCGAGATCCGCTACTACACGATCGTGGTGTTCGCGGGCAGCCTGGTGGACGCGCTGCTGTGGATCCACTACCTGGCGGTGCTGCTGCTGGAACTGCGGCACGCGCAGCCCCAGTACGCCGTGCGCGTGGTGCGCAGCCCCGACGGCCAGTCGCGCCTCTACCCGCTCGGCCGGCTGAGCATCCAGCGCGCGGCGGTGCACATCCTGGAGCGGTACTACACTGACTTCCCCGTGTACAACCCCTACCTGGAGCGGCTGCCGACCAAGGCGTCCCGCAAACCCAGCGTCACCAGCTACAAGTACTACGACGTCGACGGCTCGACGGCGGGCTCGGCGCTGCAGGTGGGTCAGAGGCCGGTCGGCGTCCGCGCCGGCGATGGCGGCGGGCTCGGCGCTGCGGGTGGGTCGGAGGCCGGTCGGTGTCCGTGCCGGCGCCGGCGATGGTGGCGGGCTGCGCTCGGGAGACAGCGCTATTTTTGGAATAACTGCCCTGACGATCGGTTCGTTAAGCAATTTGATAGCATGGGTAGCATCTAAAATGCTGGACGTCGTCGTCAGTTGTGGCAAGCTAAGCCAGTGAAAATTTAAAGTTTCCTGCGGCTTGAGTGAACCCCGAACCCTTCTTCCACCGATTGGTTCATCCTACTGGCGGTTTCGCGGAAGCCGTGGCGTTAAAGGTGGCGTCAAAGGTGTCACAGCTTTGAAAAGAAAATTGAAGTGTGCATGGTCCCATCGCTATGAACGCGTAAAAATGCACCACTAAGTCGTACGAACTTAACAGAAAAACAAACACCACTTGCCAGAGTCGTATGTTCTCACTTTGTGGTCACCGCCAGTGGAGAGAGGGCCTCTGGCAATCGCCATGCACGTCTTTGACCCCGACGCAGCGCGCCGTTGCACCTTAAAGGGCTGCGAAGGTGGACTTTCTCTGTTCTCAAGATGCAGATCTGGCAACAAATACCGTGACTCCATGCTCTGTACATTGCCGCCAGAGGGAGACGCTATCGCGGTGTCATGGCGCTACATGTCATGGGACATTATGTCGCCAACATTTTTCTCGCTGGGCTGGAACTGCACTAGTGGTGTGCTTACATGGCCGGGCCCTCGCGCAGCAGGCAACGACTCCATGTCAAAGCCTCCTCTGCGAACGCTAGCAGGAGTTCCTTTTTCAATACACTTGTTTGGCTCTGTATGAGACTAAGTGATACGGTGCAACTATTGGAGAAGAACCCCGCGTGCGCCCTAATCCATTAAGAGATATCTCGACCGATTCGTAGAAAGCGGGCTGCATAAGTGGCATCGCGAGGAGCAAGTTGAATCGGCCCGCTGAATGCCATCCACCGCTTTCGCTCGGCTCCCGTTCATAAAAACCAGTTTGTTGAGATGGCGCCAGTTAGCGCCGTCCCAATCCGGCGCGATACGCGCTCCGATAGTCGCATTGATTAATGGTCCGTGAGAGAGGGGATAGTCATCGCGCGGCCGCGTAACCAGAGCCGCCAGGGCGAGGCCGGCGCGGCTCCTGTGTCGCGCCGGGCGGCGGGCCCGCGCCCGCCGCTGCTCGTCCGTCAGGGCCCCGCGCACGCGGCTCCACCGTGCGAACCCCCAGTGTCCCCAGCGTGACGCGAACACACTAAATCAGCTCCGAGCAGCGGCGGCGCGGGCCGCGACCCGACGACCTCCCCGCAATAAAGCGACGCTTCACCCCGGCCGGCTGGCGCGGCGCCGCGCCCACGATCGGACCGGCCGGCCGGCTGGCTGGCGGTGGAGAGGCGCTCGGGTGGAAAACGCAGAGGAAAGCTGGCGTGGGAAGCGGCGGGACGGAAACCCTTCGCTGTAGGCGTGTTGACGTCAGGGCTGTTTCAATGAAGGGTGGTGTGAACGCTGTCACACTGTCTTGTCCGTGCATGGTCTGTCGGCACGGCGCGGCCGGTCACCGCCGGTCACGCCTGGCAGACCCTGGTCTGGTCTGGCGGCGCGCCGTCCGACCGTCCAGCCGCCGGTCACGCCTGGCAGACCCTGGCCTGGTCTGGCGGCGCGCCGTCCGGCCGTCCAGTTGCCGGTCTGGTGGCGCCGTCCCGACCCCGTCCGCCAACGAGAGACGTGACGGGACTTTATCGGCGCCCGTCGCCCTCTCGCGGGAGGCGGTGGCACGCGCTGATGGCCCCGAGCGAGACAAAGCCGGGCTGACACGCAGGGATCGGTCAGCTTCCCCTGCGCGCCGCTGCTCTCGCGGGACCGGGGAGAGGGAGAGGGTAGTTGGGTTTTATGACCGCTTTTCCGCGAAATGAGAAAATGCGATGCAGCCGGGTGCTCTAAGGCCGCGCGACTGGTGGCGCTTCGCTTTGTCTGTCAGGAGTATCGATGGTGGAAGGGGTGGAGACGTGGGCGTGAACGCGGTAACGAGCTCCTGAAATATATCATTTTTAATGAGCGGTTAGTAACTTGTGCTTGGACCTCACAGATGCTGCTTCCCATTTACCGCAGCGAGCCGTCTCATTGTCTGGGCGGTCTGGACGCTGGGCGTGCCGCTCCGGAAACAGCGTCGAACCGACTAAAAACTGCCGCTGATGACCACTCGAGAGCGTCCGGGGACCGCCGATCTCGCGAGGGCCGGTAACGAGCCGGCCGCCGCGGGAGCCCGGCGCCACCTGGCGTAACTGGCGCGTCACGACTTCCCACGCCGACCGGTCACGTGACGCCACGGCCGGCCGCGCCCAGCGGTCACGTGACCGGCCGGCTCCGATGGCCGGCAGCCGGCCGGCGCCGTACTGGTCTGTAATTGAGTGGCTGGACCGGGCCGGGCCGTGTTGGCGCTCGGACGGCTGCGTTTTTGTCCGTAATTAAGGACAGGAACGCGGGCGACGCATCACCGGCCGGCGCGGGCGTGCCTGCACGCGCGCTCCGTGCACAGGGCCCACGGTCGGGCGGAAAAACTGGCCGGCCGGCCGGCGCCGCCGCCTTGCTGTCAATCAGGCGGCGAGCTTTGACTGGCCGCTCGGGAGCCGCCCGGCGGCCGTGCGCGCCATCTGTTGAGAGCTGTTTTGTCACGGTTGGGTGAGCGGCCGACTTTGGCCGGGCGGCTTTGTTGAAGATGGAAGTACTTTCCTCGTTGCTCAGGAAAAGTTCGCCTTTGCGCGGGACTCGCCGGAGCCAGCTGATCATTACACCGGCCGTTCCAGTCGCTGTGTCAGCGTTGGATGCTGAGGCGGGGGATCAGGGCTGTACTCGCAGTAACTCATGGGTAGTCGGCTGGGGCGTGAGTCACCGTGCCGATCTGACAGGGGGTGCGAAGAGCCATTCCCAGCTTTCGTGATCGGGGGGATTCAGGGAAGCAGCCAAGAAGGGGGTGGGGACCTCACGCGGCTTTTGTCTCGCCTCCGACAGGGCACGGCGCGTTTTTCACCTATTTACTAGTGAATCTACTGCCACAATCTGGAAACTGCGAAAGCCATTTTGGTTTTGCATCTCATTGACTAACATGGGCAGTGCCATTTCGCACCTAACAACGGTTATCTGTGGTCATGGTCGGGGAATAGACAAGAACATGTGCACAGTTCGGAGCTGAGGCAATTGTCTTCGACGTCAGGGCTTACCAACTTTGATAACCCTTTGGTATATTGAGTACTGTTAAGTATTGCACCTCTTGCTACGTTACGTCCTGCACATCACGCGCTGTGCCTTTTAGCACTCGTGGTGTTCATGGTCCGTCCACAGTGCGTATCACTGTGATGAAGCTGGGACTCGATCCTAAATGACTTCTAGCTCCTACCCCCGTCATACTTCCTGGCCGCACCCGTAAGAGGATCGTCAGTCGCCGGTCGGAAGACGCCCACATAGTACATGAGCGACAAAAAACGAGTCTTCTGGAGCTACGAGACAGACTGGGTGCTCTCTGATTCCTGACGCAGATGGTGGAGGCTTCACCATGTGTACTTACTCTTGCGTCGGTGGGCGGATGTCTAAAGCTACCGCGTGCTGCACTACGGATTGACAGTACGTTCCTCGCGGCTCACGTGCCCTGCTAGCTTCCGCGGCGTGAATACACATACTTTTGGGCCGCACCAGCGTTTGGTTCTCTAGTGGTCCTTGGGCTGATAGAAACGCTCATAGAAACGTTAACAGAATACTCACATGTTATTCTGGTGTTGCCACTAAAGCTGCTGTTAAGTGTTAGTTCTAATACGCATTAATGACCATAGCTGGCCTTTTTTGTTCCGGAAAGCTGGTTATGTGACGGGGTCAACGACATGTACACGTCAATCGAAAACGCGCTTTCTTTTTGTTGATGCCTGCTTCGCAAAACAACACCGCGAGATTCCAATGCCAACCAGCCGACTGGTGACGGCGAAGCCTGACATGTTGTTAATTGGCTCGAACGCAGGTTTGAGACTAAGAGCTGCCCAGACGAGTTTTTAGTGACATGATCGTGTTACGGTCATTGCCATTTCATCACATAGGCACATGCCTGCTTGTTTATCCTACCAATATGAAGTCGTGCTCAGCGACGGGTTTCTTGTTTATCTTGATTTGAATGAAGCGGGTTTCGTGTTTAGATGAGGTTTTGGTGGAGCACTGGTATCGGACATGTCATGATTCACAGCAGAGCACAGAAACGCTCGACAATTTCTTGCGATATCATGTCTTATCAAAGACATCAATGCTGCGGCGGCTCATCATTCCGTGGGGAGCGCCATCGCTGAAGCTCGCTTTCCCACCGCCGGCAGCAGTTTTCCATGTGTGAATCACCTTGGTAATGGTGGGAACGGGCGGTGACCAGGTGGTGACTGATGGGACCAGGTGGGACCCGTGGCGCCGGGACGAGCGGTGATTGGCTGCCGACGGGCGTCTGACCTCGGGGCCCGTGGCCAGCGTCTGACCCCGCAAGTTCAGGGTCACCTCGCCGGCCTGCTCTGAAGCGAAGACCCGACCCTACACCGATGCGAATATTAGAGATGATGATGCCATTCATTGCTGCTTCCGAATTACCCATGTGCGCCGTTACACCTCAGTATAAGTGAGTTATTCGGTCGTAATGTCTGAGAAGCAGACTAGACGTGCAGATAATCTCGGTTCTTAGAAGACGAATTAACGGAACAAGCTGGTGATCAGGCGCTTCGTTCTGACAGAGCTCCCCGGAGGACGACTGATCAATTAACACCTGACGTATCATCACGTCCGCCGTTTCCGTACTTAATTTGTACGACAGCCTGGCACTGTGCTACCGCGCGCTGAACGGCCACGATCTCACGCGGTGTGGCGATGCCGCGATGCCACCACACACGTGGACGACACGCTCACCGCGGACGTGGCGAAGACAGGGTCCACCCGGTCGTCCACGGGTGTGGTGGAGACAGGGTCCACCCGGTCGTCCACGGGTGTGGTGGAGACGGGGTCCAGCCGTGGCCCAGTCATCCGCTCCCCAGCTCCAGACGTGCATCTCCCAGGGCCGCCCCGGGACGCCCGATCCGGCATAGCGCCTCGTTGCGGCCGCGTCTAGTGGCGTCGTAACCGGTCTGGAACGACCCGGGCCGGCCGAGGCGCCGCCTGCGGCCCAGGCGTTACGGCGCTCCTGGAAAGCGGGGCAGGCGTGCCGACCACCGCCAGTCCACTGACCAACTGCCGGCGGTGGAGCCGAGCCGAGCCGAGCCGAGCCGAGCCGAGCCGAGCCGAGCCGAGCCGAGCCGAGCCGAGCCGAGCCGAGCCGAGCCGAACCGATCCGAGCCGAGCCGAGCCGAGCCGAGCCGAGCCGAGCCGAGCCGAGCCGAGCCGAGCCGAGCCGAGCCGAGCCGAGCCGAGCCGAGCCGAGCCGAGCCGAGCCCAGCCCAGCCCAGCCCAGCCCAGCCCAGCCGAGCCGAGCCGAGCCGAACCGAGCCGAGCCGAGCCGAGCCGAGCCGAGCCGGGCCGAGCCGAGCCGGGCCGAGCCGGGCCGAGCTGGGCCGAGCCGAGCCGAAGCCAGGGAGGAGGTGAACGTGGTGACGAGGGACGACAGAATGTGGCCAGATTTGTCAGAGACTCGTGCCGAACGGTTAGCACTGGTGGCTGCCTAACAGAGCTTATTACTCTTGTCTTGTCGTGTCATGAGCCCACCACACAGTGAGTGCCTCAGTATATCTCAGCGGGCGGCTTCCTCAGCGGTGGTAGTCACGTGTCGATCGTAGGTGCTTGTAGGTACATATCAGCAGCAACGTAACCACATCTTCATTGTTATGGGACCCACGTCCCGTTTGTGTGTCATTTGATGTGGCCAAAGTACACAACTTTCTCGATCTGCCCAACAGTTTTTGGGGTCGAGACCCGCCGATCCCAGTGGTGGATAGCACACGCAGCTAGGCTACCGCTGACCCCAGGATATGGAACAAGTACCTGGAGGGTTGGCAGGTACTGACTTTAGCTCGCACTCGGCCATCCCGTCCTGACCTCCTAAACTGTACTCTTGATGGTCGGCTGTAACCCACCTCGCGGTCGTACCCCCCCCCCCCCCGCCCTTTGGCGGTCGACTGTACCCCACCTCGCGGCGTAGGGGCGAATTTTACAGGGAGGATTTACTGTGCAATGCACATCATGTAACGTTTGGCCTATCAGTGTGCAAGGTGATTTACATGAATGTATTTTGGTCATGCACTAGCAACCATTTGATGATTAACGACCTTTCATGATGAATTACCTGGGCTTTGGTCTTGATTGTAGGTGTTCCCAAACTTTCAGCGTAGCCAGGCCGCCCGTGCCAACCACGAGGTCCTAAATGAAAATAATGTTCCCCTCACCTGCTGCGAAATGTTGCTACTTTAGACCGATGCTCACATATATCATCGCATCGTCACGTGACTTCGTAAATGCAGAGCATTGGACGCATGTTGAGATTAATGACCGGCCATTTAATTCAACTTCACGACGTTTATCTTTGCTGTGGCCATTACTGGATTTCTCTTTTAATCATGGCGGGATCTAGCACGCAAACATCAGTGAAAGTGTTGCGCATGCTGCATGATTTACATCTTCCCAGCCAACGCTTCCTTGCCCTCTGAAGAATTATACCTCCGACGTAACTGATGTATCGAAGCTGGCCGGCCGGCTCGACGCGCGGTTCATTGCCTGATAAAAACCGCCGGCCGCATGACAAACGTGGCCATTACAAAGGTCTTTTAGCCGATGTGTACGCGCCTACCTGATTGCTCACACAAATCATGCTTGTGCGTACGTGCGTAGTAATTGTAATTGCCATTATGCTCTCTGAAACGCTCCGTTGGGGTCGAAGTGCATTACTGAGTTGCAGAGGTGTACGCAGGGTTTCACAATGGGGTGCACAACTAAAAAATGCGCACTGAAAACCACATTAGAACGTCGTACGCGTGCGAAAGCTCTTACGTGTCGTAAAACAATATCACTTCTCGATCCGGTTATTTCTATGTGTCCTGTTGAAATCTTTAACTGGACATTTAGTCACGCACACTTAATACATGATGCAAATTTTTGAAGGGGTGGGGGTACGCGCCCCTTGGGGCTACCATGTGCGTACACCCCTGGCGAATTGGCTGCATATGCTTTAGGTTAATGAAGGATTTGTTGGGGGTGATGCCAACATCACCGCCCGACACGGCAGCAATTACTTCTAAACACATATGATTTATGCATTAAATGCGATGTGGCAATGACGTGGTCATGTGCCAACAGCCACCTCAGAATTAAATGCTATATCTCAATATAAACGGACATTGTCTTAGGCTGAACCGCCTCGGGATAATTTTCAAAGGCTAGAATAATCAAAATGTTTCTGTGAGTCGGCTAGTACAGAAATAAGCACATGATTCGTGAGGGCTTCACAAACTGTTGTTGATGGATGTATGTTGTGCTGCGCGACATGGGAGCTCCTGGGTCGCGATTTCAGAGCCACGCGCGACTTACGCTCTAGTTTTACCCAACCTGGCCTTACGTATTTGAATTCCTCTAGCTTATATGGCCCAGTTCAGCCTGGTGAGTTTAACTGTGGTCTGAGTCCATTAGGGCGTATGACATGAACTAGTACAGGCCACCATGTGTGACCCTGACCTCATCCAGGGTGACGCATACTGTCGTGACCTGACCCGATTGGTTTTGATCCTGGTTTTTGTGCACTGGTCAGTGCACGCTTCCGTTACTTGTGCCGCGACGTGGTGCGCGACACCATGACCCGCCTCTCACGATGCTGTGAATCATACCACGGCGATCTGATCTCTGGTGGCGTGCTGCACCGTTCTGTGACCTGACCTGACCTGACCTGACCTGACCCTGTTGCAGTCGCCGTCGCGGATCATCCCGGCCAACCGGCGTAAGGACGCCTCTCATAACGAACGCTTCTACGAGGAGCACGAGTACGAGCGGCGGGTGAAGAAGCGCCGCTCCCGTCTGGTGACGGCCGCCGAGGAGGCCTTCACCCACATCCGCCGGCTCAAGGAGCAGCAGGGTACGTCACGGTGGGCTCAGCCGCGGGGGCGGCGATGACTTTCGGCAGAAAGGAGAAAACGGACGGGCCGCGGGGAGAGTGTGCCTGAAAAGTGACGTGGGTGTGTTTAGGTATGCTGATAGAGGGTGTCATGGACATTTGGGGGGGGGGGGAGATGGCGAGAGGAGTTAGCGCGGCACTTGTGTGGCTGCTCGCTTTTACCCTGTGATTATTCCATATGCTGCGCTGGTAGAGGTTAATTTTTTCGTCGGTATTTTCAAGCCAGAGGTTTTATAAGTCCCGGCTCCTGTTTTGCTACCGATGTCAACTCCGGGTCCATTGTTCCGTGAGTCAAAGGACATGTTTTTATTGCAGGGTATTAAGTGCCGAACGCTGTATCAGCTGAATGTACCTAGAGTGAGGAGCCCGGGGACAAGGGCCGAAGGAAACTGAGCTGGACGTTAGCTTTGTTCGATGCAGTCATCCCACACGGCTGACTCATTTGCTAGCTTGGCTCCCTGGCCAGCTTTGCGTAGGGGTGGGCAGTTGGCACATGCTGTTGCCACAATAAGACACCAAAAAACGCGAGTTAGCTACGCTAGCTTGCGCTCAGTCATGACTCCCCTCCGACGCCAGATTGGACCTGGCCGGAAAAATCGTCCGCGGCTTACGACTCAGGTCTTTGCGAGCACGCCTGCAGGCGGTCATGTTACAGCCGTTTTGCGATCCCCAATTTGGCGCGCGGTACGCCCGCTGTCGGCAAGCATGCGCCCTGGAACTACAACAGCGTCGGCTGTTGTTGTCACTTCGCTGCACTGGACGGTCGGATGAGAGAGGCTTCAGGTTGCAGCTGGGAGATGACGGCCCAGAGGTGCGGGGTTCGATTCCCAGCGGTGCCCACCCTTCCTGCCAGGGCGAGAGGCGGGGACGCCACACAGCCTTCGCAGCTGAGTGCGCCGTACGGCTCCGATGACAGACCCAATGGTGGCTGCCGACATCAGCAAGGTGTCCAGCCACGGGCGTGCCGCCTTGTGAGCCGGCCGTGCCAGCGGAGGGCTGACCTTACCGCCCGTCGGCACGGCACGCGATGAACTTCACCCTCGCGAGACACTGCCAAATACCGCCTTTGATCCCACATCGCGGAAGTGGGTAAAATTTTGATTAGCATCGGGAAGACGCGTAAAATGATAACATTAGTGTGTCAAAGCGTAGAACAAGATATTCCCCATCAGAAAAGCATGCCGAGCTGTTCCCGCTTTCCACTGAGCGGCGTTGGCAGCCCAGGTCGCGACAGTCGCCGCCATACGAGGTGAGGCCGGCGCCTCAGCGACGTGGGAGGTCTGTCAACGACAACTGCTCATCGCTGCATGCTCGGAGATGCCGTGCGACAAAGAAGGAAAAAACCGCCAGATTGTATCGTGGGTTCTGCAAAGTAAATGTGCACGTGATGGATCGGTTTTCAAACTATATAGCTGTTTCCTGTTCACGGAACGATGCAGTTTCGGCCGTCCCGGCTGGAAACTTGACAAAAACTGCGTTAATGAAGAGAAATGGTCGTCAGTCATGGTTTTTCTTGATGCAAACGCCGCCAATAAGACACACCAAATGGAATATGACAATCAAAAAATGTTTTTGATATCCATAAGGGGACATGCACATTACTAGCTTTCTGCTGTCACCGCAAACAGACGCAATGGCATATTGTGCTGAATTAAGCTAGTATACGATGACATAAAGTTGGACTGTGTTATGTCCGGATACGACGGTAATATTCTGCCCCCGTTTTGATTAAACCGATGTAGTGGAATAGTTTGCTACACCTCGCTGTTCAAAAGAAAATAATAAAAGCTGTTTTAATAAACCTTTGCTGTCATCTCATTGCATACATTGCACACAGCTACCTAAATACGTAAAGAATGCATGTCTTCCAGAGGTTCGGTTATTATTTATGCTGGACCTGTTAGCACTCGTCCCTTCACCGGTCATTTCCTGAAGTCTCGATATATTTGCTGATGCGTTTGAGCATAACAGGGCAGACCCAGGGTCGCTATGGGGCTATGACCCCCTTGGACATGCGTAGCAATACCATGGAGATGTTTAGTTCTGGGGCCCGACAAATCCACGAGTATCTAGAGAGACTTTGGGTGACCAAGGTGGTGAGATCAATCCCAGTCGCCTCACCTCATCCTACCTGCTCGGCCATCCACCGGGCGGGCCTCCGTCGCTCACCTCCTCGGCTCGGGCGGCCACCCCGGCCTCTGTCAGCGGCTGCTTTACAAACCGTCCAACAAAGGGGGTGCTGTCGCGCGCGCACCGGTCTGCCGTCGTGCACGATGCTAATGCGCGAGCCCGTTCTGATATTCCACGCCTGTGAAGCCGCCGTCACTGAGCGTGGCGATTAAAACGGCGGCTCCGTCATCGCGCGAGGAAGTACGCGCTCGACACAAGCGCGCGCACGGGTAGAACATGCGGTCCATTGTGCTCACCTTGCAAAGATGTGGGCATGTGACTGGCTGAGCTTTGAGTGCTGCGCGCTCGGCGGTCGTTTCAGTGGTGAATAGGATTAGCTCGAGCACTGGAATCCCTGCTGCGCGGGCATCGGGCGCGCCCAGGGGTACACTCTCTGGCAGCGTGCGCGGTGCTGCTTTGTGCCGCCCCGGCTGATTGTTCGTGCCCTGCACTGCGGGCGTGGCGCCGATTAGGTGACGGTACGGTTCATTTTCTCGGCGCTCTGCGGGGCTCAGATCCAGGGCATTGGAACCTCGCCCGGGAGGAATGTGGTCACGATCCGCGGCCTTGGCCCAGCGCAGCAAAGCGATCAGTTGTATCTGCAAAGTGCAGCAGACTATCTCTAATACGTGATTAACAAGCGTGCGAGTATCAGAAGTGATTCATCGGCCGCGCACGAGCATCAGTGGTTAATCTCCACGCTGGCTGGCGCGAATCGAGGCGACGGTCTGGTTTTGTCGGCTCCGCCTACGGGACCGGACCGCGTACGGGCCCACGCGCTCACCGCCTCCGGACGTGCGCCCATGGCTCCGCGTCCGTCAGCCGGAGGCGATCGCGGGCGCTGCTCGAGTTCAGACGCCGCGCCGGGGGCCACCCGGGCCGGTACGGTCTCCGACAGAGGGGCCGGTCACGCGCGGCCCGCCCGCCAGCGGAGCGGCGGCGAGCGGCGGGCAGCGCGGCCTGCAACCGCGACCTGCAGAGAGGCGGCCAATTACGCGGCCGGCGAGACTCTGAGTCAGCCCGCCCGGGAGGGCCGGCTGCGAGGCTTAACAAGCTCCGGCCGGCCGGTGACCTGAGGTCACTGGCCGACCTTAGGTCCGGGGTGGTGCCAGACGTGTCACGCGGAGGTCTGGGACGGGGTCAGGGATAGGTCAAGTGTTGCGGTCGAGGCGGAACCTCGAGTTGGAAAAGACGGCTGTCTGAAAGATTGGTGCAGGATTGTTCGTGATCTTGGGATGATGGTCATGTGACAGTGTTTGAGGGTATTTTAAGACTCAGCAGAAGTGTGCATTTAGCAATTAATGCCTCACCACTGGAGTTCAATGTGGTCAATCTACTCCCATTGTATCCTGAATAGTTGTCGGATCTTGGCGATGTAACAATATTGGTAGATGTTTTAGCCTCCAGGATTTGTCAATGGTGTCTGTTTAAACGTACGTGCTACGCCACTAGAGTTCAGTTTGGTCAACCCACTTTGATCGCATCTTGGGTGGTTGTTAGATGCTGCAAGTCGCCGTTCAGCTGTGGCGGCATCATTCAATCTTGCATCCCAGGCTAATCAAAGTGACTCAGGCATGATACGTTGTTTGAAAAGAGGTGCTCTGCCTCTGGACACTGGAGATACCAGTGAATGATGTTGTTGAGGTCAGTTATTCTTTGTTCGCGTAGAACGCTGATATTTTCCTCATTCGTCGGACATGCAAATGTTGTGCGGTCGTTCCACTGGAGAGCTGCCGGGGCTAACGTTGTGAAGGTAACCATTCCAGAAGATATTGCGATGTGGCTTGTTTTTCAGTTTGGCCGCGTGTTTTGGTTGGTCGAGACGCGCCAGTCAGGGAATCCCTGTCAGGGAAGCGGCAGGGGATCTCTGCGTCTCGGTCTTGACCGATCAAGGCTCTCTTGGGCGACAGTCCCCGACCTGCGTCTTACTGCGCACAGTCAAACCTTGCCGTCCAAGCGTGCATAAGACATTCAATTATAACTCGAGCCTGTGCGCGAGACTTAGTCCTACCAAAAACTACCGGAAGCCGACCGGAAATAAACACAATGTTCGCTGAAATATGAGCTCGGTCCGGCCACATGGAAGGCAGACACTCCTCTCTAACGGACGAGCAGCAAATGGGACTCATAGCGCTGGGCTCCATCTCCAGAACGGGACACCTTTTCACGCGAATGTCTAAACAGTCCACCAACGACCCTCGTCTGCAGACGCTGTTTGTCTTACGCGCAGGGGAAAAACTGAAGGCTCGGTCGGGCACGTCTTGTTTGGATCAGCAGGAAGACAGAGGGCCAAGGCTACTGCTTTTTCCTTCCAGCTAACTCCGGTAATGAGGAAAGCTGATGCCAGGGTGCCAGCCTTTAAATAGCTGGCGGTGTATGACTGCGGGTAAATACCCCGTTGGTGAACGTGCACCTGACCCAGTAAGCTTCGCCCAGGACGGACCACTGCAAGATTACATCGCCACATAGCCTGGGGCTATTGCTGTACCCGCGAAGCTTCCATAACTTCGAATCACGTGTGATGCGTTTTTTGCGAGCTCTTCATAGCTCGCGGAGACACTGAGTTAAAGCTGCGCAGGAATGGTTACGCTGCAGCGGTATTGCAGCGTCGAGATATTCCCCACAATAGCTGTGGGAGCGTCGCGGCGACTTTGATATCAGAATCACGGCGCTGTTCTTCACTCACGCGGCTTCGCTGCTGCGAAATGTTTTGCGTAAATTGTTCAGCTGGTGATAAACCGGTCATTAAAAGACCATTCGGCCAAACTGGTAGGCCCAGAAAAGGCAGGCTGTTTCGTTGCGGATCTGTATGCATAAAGTAGCTGTGCTTCGCCTGAGTGGAGCCCGTATCATGCGGGATTCATGGCGACGGGCCTAACGGGAGCGTTGATTAAACGCAAACCTCGTCTGCTGGTCTGCAGCGTCGGACCAGGGCTACCCTCAGCGCTCCAGGGAGCTGCAGAATAACAGTGGTTAGTGGCAGCGATGACCGAAAGCTTGACCTGTGGGTCGCCGGCCTCTCCCGGCGGCGGCGTCTCGGTCTTCTGCCTAGCTTTGACACGTGTGGCGTCAATAACACCTCGCCTCCACGAATACGTCGGTCCCGACTCTGTGGGGGCGGGCGTGGTCGAATACATGCCAGGTGGTGTCAGTCAGGTATCCATGCGTACTCGCCAATGTCCTGGCACCGTTCGTGGAATCAGCTCTCGTAACAGCCGTGTCTCTAAGGTTCGATATGTAACAGGGTCTCTGTTTCGTGGACTAGGATACGGTCGGCTGTATCGCCATCGCGTGTCAGGGGTGAAAAAGAAGGCGCGTTCATACCTGGTGGTAATGCAGGCCACTTATGATCCTATCAGTTCCGCGACTGCTGAACGAATCCGTGTGCCTGAGAGGGCGTTCGTGGGGTTTCAGGTAAACTGTTGTCTTACATCGGTTTTTGTTTTTCTAATGGATCATGCCACCGGTGCCAAAAAACTGTTTTTCTTGAAATCTGACATGCCGGAAAAATATGGAACTCGAGACAATAGAACATGCATTCCCACAACACCATTTTGTCGTGCTTTAGTACGTATTCGCGGTCAGGATTTGCAGGTGCCCTTCATTTCATTTTTGATGCTTGCACTTCTTTACGTTTTTACCACAACATAACGGCATTTGAAGGCTAATTGAGACGGTCAGGTGATTCTACCTGGCTGCGTAACCATGTGTCGCGTTTGTGGCCATGGATCATTGTGGTCACTGCCGGTTGTCAGGCTTTTATGTGGTTTTGTCCAGGTCGCTGCGGACGTATTTTTGGTGGATTTTTAGAGCGAGCGCGAGCTGTTTTACGCTCCCTCCGGAGTCCATCCGCCTGATTCCGTTTGATGTCACCGCGAGTGCTCGGCGCGATCTGGCTGCGACCGCTGAGAGCCGTGGAACCTTCGTCTTCTTTCCCTGGGCCACTGAGAGCCGCGGAACCTTCGTCTTCTTTCCCCGGACCACTGAGAGCCGCGGAACCGTCGTCTTCTTTCCCCGGGCCACTGAGAGCCGCGGAACCTTCGTCTTCTTTCCCCGGACCACTGAGAGCCGCGGAACCGTCGTCTTCTTTCCCCGGGCCACTGAGAGCCGCGGAACCTTCGTCTTCTTTCCCCGGACCACTGAGACTCGTGGAACCTTCGTCTCCTTTCCCCGGGCCACTGAGACTCGTGGAACCTTCGTCTTCTTTCCCCGGACCACTGAGAGCCGCGGAATCTTCGTTTTCTTTCCCCGGGCCACCGAGAGCCACGGAACCTTCGTCTTCTTTCCCCAGGCCACTGAGAGCCGCGGAACCTTCGTCTTCTTTCCCGGTCCACTTCGATCTGCAGCTGCCGGGGTCTATCATCATTTGATTGTGACTCTGTCGGTGTTGGCATGATCCGCTTAAGCCACTTTTTCCGACTATGGTGCGCAGGCCCGATGACTCTGTCCGGCTCATGGTGAGCAGGTCCCATGACTCTGTCCAGCTCATGGTGAGCAGGTCCCATGACTCTGTCCGGCTGATGGTGCGCACGCCCCATGACTCTGTCCGGCTGATGGTGCGCACGCCCCATGACTCTGTCCGGCTGATGGTGCGCACGCCCCATGACTCTGTCCGGCTGATGGTAAGCAGGCCCCATGACTATTTACAGCTGATGGTGAGCAGGTTTCGTGGCTCCGTCCTCCGCCCGCCCCTCTGACCGTCCGCCAACCGCCCCTCCGCCCGCCGCCCGCCCCTCTGACCGTCCGCCGTCCGCCCCTCTGACCGTCCGCCGCCTGCCCCTCCGACCGTCCGCCGCCCGCCTCTCTGACCGTCCGCCGCCCGCCCCTCTGACCGTCCGCCGCCCGCCTCTCTGACCGTCCGCCGCCGCCCGCAGGTCCAGCCATCCCGCCCTTCTGACCGTCCGCCGCCGCCCGCAGGTCCAGCCATCCCGCCCTTCTGACCGTCCGCCGCCCGCAGGTCCAGCCATCCTGCCCTTCTGCCCGGCCGCCGCCGCCCGCAGGTCCAGCCATCCCGCCCTTCTGACCGTCCGCCGCCGCCCGCAGGTCCAGCCATCCCGCCCTTCTGACCGTCCGCCGCCGCCCGCAGGTCCAGCCATCCCGCCCTTCTGACCGTCCGCCGCCGCCCGCAGGTCCAGCCATCCCGCCCTTCTGACCGTCCGCCGCCGCCGCAGGTCCAGCCATCCCGCCCTTCTGACCGTCCGCCGCCGCCCGCAGGTCCAGCCATCCCGCCCTTCTGACCGTCCGCCGCCCGCAGGTCCAGCCATCCCGCCCTTCTGACCGTCCGCCGCCGCCCGCAGGTCCAGCCATCCCGCCCTTCTGACCGTCCGCCGCCGCCCGCAGGTCCAGCCATCCCGCCCTTCTGACCGTCCGCCGCCGCCCGCAGGTCCAGCCATCCCGCCCTTCTGACCGTCCGCCGCCCGCAGGTCCAGCCATCCCGCCCTTCTGACCGTCCGCCGCCCGCAGGTCCAGCCATCCCGCCCTTCTGACCGTCCGCCGCCGCCCGCAGGTCCAGCCATCCCGCCCTTCTGACCGTCCGCCGCCCGCAGGTCCAGCCATCCCGCCCTTCTGACCGTCCGCCGCCGCCCGCAGGTCCAGCCATCCCGCCCTTCTGACCGTCCGCCGCCGCCCGCAGGTCCAGCCATCCCGCCCTTCTGACCGTCCGCCGCCGCCCGCAGGTCCAGCCATCCCGATGGACTCTCACGAGGCGGCGCAGGCCATCTTCCCGACGATGGCGCGGCCGCTGCAGAAGTACCTGCGCGTCACGCGCCAGCAGCCGCGCCACACCATGGAGGCGATCCTGGCGCACCTGGCGCAGTGCCTGGCGCACGACATGTCGCCGCGCGCCTTCCTCGAGCGCTACTTGTCGCCGGCGCCGGTGCTGCAGAGCGAGCGCGAGGCGCGGGCGGTGCAGAGCTGGGCGCTGGTGTGCGACACGCTGCTCTCGCGGCCCGCCGCCGAAGGCGTGCTCTTCCAGCTGCGCCAGCACGACGTGTCGCTCCTGTGTTCGGTGGTCAAGCTGCCGCACTTCAACATCACCGAGGAGATCATAGACCCCAAGAGCAACAAGTTCGTGCTGCGCCTGAGCAGCGAGACCTCGGTGTAGTGAAGTGGGGGAGGAGGGACGGCGGGGCTTTATGTGTTGTGGCGCAGTCACGTGCTCATCTATTTATGTGATGCCTGCTGGGTGTGCAGTTTGTTTCCGTCGTATGTGCGAGAGATGTTCGGATGCGACTGGAAGCGTGACGCAAGGTGGCACGTCTGTTGTGTGCGCTTGTCTCTCCGCCGATCGCCGCGAGCGCGTTGAACATGGCGCAAGTCTCATCGCAGTCTGCCACCACATATCATTCGGAGGCGTCTTTGTCCGCCGGGTTTGCCCGTATGCTGTCTCATCGGTCAAGTCGAGGATATCTGCAGCGAACAGTACCGACGGTGGTGTGTCGCAGAAAGTCAGCGTTGCACGATGCAATCGGGCCAGCACACCTTCCCTGATCTCTGCAAGATATCGGGCGCCACCACTGCCAGACTTCCGGCGCCAGGCGGCCCTCTGGAGGCGAAAGATCGCCCCCCCCCCGCGGATCGCCCCCCCCCCCCCGCGGATCGCCCCCCCCCCCCCGCGGATCGCCTCCACGGTGCTTGATCCGGGGTGGTGGCCAGCTGCCGCCGTTGGCCGCCCCGAGCAGCGGCTGAGTCGGCTCGGTTGGACTTCTTTGTTACGTAAGCGATGTGCTGTCTCGGGGCAGGTGGGCAGCGGAGGATCGGAAGCGGGGACGTGCCCCCCCCCCCCCTCCCCCCACACACACATACCCACCGCGCTCATACGCTGCATGCCAATAAGCTGGGGTTCAGCCGTGCTTCAGAGCCGCCGCAGTCACGGAAGGCTGTCTGGCAGTTGCATGCCACCCAAGCCGGCCGTTTCAATAGCATCCTCGCATCATCTCGGTTCGTCACAGAGGACAAGACCTGGACTGTGTCGCCAGCTGCTGGAAGAGGTGGGGGCCAAATTGAAAATGAGGCGATCACCAGTCGTCGGATCGCCCGATCAGCGGGGGCTAAATTAGGAGGTGAAGGGCCTGTCCGACCGCGGCATTGGGGCACGGGGAGGCACAATACCGCGGAACGAACCGGAGCCAAATTGGAGGTTCTGAATGAAAAGCCCGTTGCGAGTCAAACCTGAAAAGCATGGACGACACTGCTGTATGGGCGGCAGATAAATTGGGGGGGGGGGGGGGAGGAGGACGAGCGGAGCATCCGGTTGGGAGTCGTGAGCGTGACCAGAGGGAATCCGCGTGAGGGAACTTTGAGAGACCTCGAATCACGATGCTCATCGAGGCGCGCGCGTAGACTGAGTGTGCGTCGAACGCTAGGCTGGGTGTGTGACCATGTTTTAATAGGTCAATCGAGCCTTTGTTTTCGCCCGCCTAGGACCCGTAATTTGTTCGCTGCCTCGTGTAGAAGACATCGCGCGTTTCTGTACAACAATATTTGTATATTGATGTCTATTTGTACAAATATAACGGATGACTTCATTCGTGCAGCAGGGCATCCCTCTCACGCTGAGCACCCGACCGTCCGACTGCTGCAACAGATCCCGCACCACGCCGTAACTTGCAACAGTGTATTCCACGCGTAGTTTCCTCTAGAGACCAGGACGAGTCATCCCACCATCCGGAAGGCACACCGGGGAACACTTGGCGCCACGACAGACACCACGCCGCGCGTGGCGCCGACTCCCACCATGCCACGTATCCCGCCGCCGCCGGGCCTCGCAGCCGGCACCGGCGGCGCCTCCGGGCCCGGTCGCCGCGCACGGGCCGCCGCAGGAGCGGGGGTCGACACAGCGGCGGGAGACCTGATCTGCAAGGACGGCGGAAGGGGTCGGGGGCGCGGGACAGTCGGCGGCGAGCGGCGGCATGGGATGCAGACGCTCCGGCGGCAGCGCTCGCCGCTGTCTGGGCGATGGTTCGGCCCGAGTCGGCGCCGGCGGCGCCGCCGGAGCGGCGCAAGCCTCGGCACGCGGCAGTCAGCGCCCACCCCGGCGGCGACCTATCCGGCGCAGGCGCAGGGAACAGCGCCCCGACGGGGCTCCGAAACAAAAGACGGCGGCTGTCGCAGACCGGCGCGCGCTTGGTGCGGGGCACGCGTGGCGCCGAAAGACGAGAGCGAAGGCGGGACAAGGTCCGCCGCGTGGCCGGCGGCTGCGGGACGACGACAGACGTCCGACGAGGTCAGGAGCAGACTGGACCTGGCTGGATCCGAACCCCAACGGTCTGAATCACTGTGAGCAGCACTGGCCCCGGAGGGATACGCGAAGTTTGGAGAGCACGCCCATCTCCAAGCCCAGGGTCCCTGTCACACACACACATGCGCAAACCAGATGTCGAGAACAGCGGACATGACATAGCGCCAGGTTTGTACGGAAGGATTCATTAATCCTTAGCTAGATGAAGCTAATCGCACCATGATAGCAAAGCGAATCCGGTCCCATGCCCACAAAAAGGGAGAACACTGGGAAGACGTGGTGTGTGCTATTTGGTTTCCTAGGTGCAAACACAGTTTGATGATGACAAATACACAGAATGTACCAGACAGTGTGAAATAATCAACAGTCACAATCTGCTGAATCAAGGGCTAGCAATAACCAACCATCCACACTGTCAAATTCAGGGCTAGCGAGTGACATCGACATCGACAAAAGACATCGACACGACCCTGAAGAACATTCCTCACGGAAAAATCGGTGACGAGCAAACGTGGTTTACACAACCCGACAACGCCACCGGCACAAAGACATCACGTTCCCTCCAGATGCTGGCCCACAGTCCATCGCTGCGAGGCCTCATTCACTTCCGAGTCCACGCACGCATCATAAGTACTAAGCGTATGTAAAAAGGCTAGACAGACAGACGGTCGACCATCGCGCCAGTCGGCATGCGGCGGCCGGACGGCAACTTTGGTTTATGGACACGGCCGACAGGTGGCGGCGTCACGTGAGCGGGTCCGTCCGGCCGTTTGCGGCGGGCGGCGGCGGCGGCAGCGGCGGGGGCGGCGGCAGACAATCGTGACGCAGACGGCGGACTCGCGCGCGTGCCCGGCTGGCGTCGAACGCGTCCACCACGATCTGTTCCGTGCCCTTGATTTCGGCTCGACAGAACGGACAGCCCTGGCCCTCCGAATCCTGCACAGGGAGTCGCAGTTAGAGAGCACCGTCACACAAAACCTGTGGTAACATACCTTCATCATCGTGAACCGCACATGATTGGGGTGCCCGGCTAACTTGGAAAACGTCTTCACAGGACAAGAAGCTCGGCTCTCATAAAGAATTTGCATCACATGGGTTTAGAGCGTGGATTTTGCCTCCTCCTAAACAAAATAAACACTACAGCAACATGTGGCGCAAGAGCTTCTGGAACACAGTCGCGATTAGACATATGCCTGGATCCTCATCAACTGAAACCCAAGGATATCACAGACATGGCACCTATCGGGTCCTGGAACCACCTTTGGCTCCAATCGCATGTCTGGGCCCAATGAACTTCAGCTAAGCCATGAAACTGTGGTCCAGGATAAAAGCTGCACATTAGTCTGGACGCCAAAACACCGTAGGAAGCAGCCCCGGGTAGCTAAGAAAACGCCGACCTTTCCAGGGTCAGCACGGTGAAACGTAACTCAGGAAAGGCAAGGAAAGGCGGAGGAAAAAGCCGTCAGCTGCCCCTTCATCCGGCGGGGCCCAGATGGGGATCCGACTACACGTCTCTGTTCTGAGGAGATCGCCCCACTCTGCTGCCGTCTACACTGCAATCCGATCAGTCCATCGCTGGTTCAGATGAGCAGACCCCCCAGCCTGACCTCACCTAACCTGACCAGACGACCTAGCCTGACCAGGTGACCAAACCTGACCAGATGACTAGACCTGGCCAGATCTCGATGGCCGGTGTAGGCCGCCAGGCTCGTCTCAACAGGCACCAGCGCAGCGAGGACGAGGTGACCTGACCTGGCGACGGCACCGACCAGGCCGTGTCGTTCCCGGGGTGACCTGACCTGGCGACGGCACCGACCAGGCCGTGTCGTTCCCGGGGTGACCTGACCTGGCGCCGACACCGACCAGGCCGTGTCGTTCCCGGGGTGACCTGACCTGGCGACGGCACCGACCAGGCCGTGTCGTTCCCGGGGTGACCTGACCTGGCGACGGCACCGACCAGGCCGTGTCGCTCCCGGGGTAATCTGACCTGGCGCCGGCACCGACCAGGCCGTGTCGTTCCCGGGGTGACCTGACCTGGCGCCGACACCGACCAGGCCGTGTCGTTCCCGGTGTGACCTGACCTGGCGCCGGCACCGACCAGGCCGTGCCAGCCTCGGGGCCGCTGCAGAAGCGCTCTATCTCGACCCCTCCGACTCGACCTTCCCACACGGATGGCGCAGACAGAGCCGGTGTCACCGACTGACCCCTGACAGAGACAGCGGAGGTAGGGAGGGAGGAGTGCCTCTGACCCGCCAGGTCAGAGGCAACAGGAGGGACGGAGGGGTGCCTCTGACCTGCCAGGAGCTGAGGCAGGGCGTGCAGAGCAGGTGACCACATGGCTCGATCTTGATGTCCTTGTCGTTCTCGGCGCAGATCTTGCACAGCTGGAACGTGCTGCCCATGTCGCAGTACAGCTCGTACTGCTCCAGCGTTACCTGGCGGATAGAACGGGCCTTGACACAGGCGCCCTCTCACGGCCCGCGAGACGGACGGGCGACAGCGGCGCCGCATGGCGGAGACAGCCGGTACTACACGCCGCACACTCCTGTCCCGTCCGGGAAATAAGTCGGTGGTCCAGTCGGGATGGAGATCGTGGCCATTCGAGCAGACACAGTGACCTGCAGTGTTTTGACCCGCATTGCAGATAAGGACCAAAACGACGTTTTGACGTTGCGACACGGTAAAATGTTTTTCGTTTTATCGCGTATTGCAGCATGGCAAAATGTTTTGCGTTCTATCGCGTTCGTCTGGCGTCGGGCACGACTCACTTTGTGATGGAATCATGGACGACAAGCGCAGTTACACTACTGCAACTAAACCGCCAGCAGGTTGCCGAGCGGATAGAAAAGTCTATTCCAGTGCACATAAGGTTAAACGCTAAGATAGGAGACCTTTCACCAACGTCAGAGATCCCTCCCTATCACAAAGAAATGTTAAATGTCCAGTGGCGAGGCCAAAATTAACAAAACGCCACGGGTAGTCAGAACGACGCGCTGTAGGTGACGCCTGCAACCACAGCTTGATGGACAGCTCCTCTCGACCCGTCGCGGAGAGCCGGGCGCCGACTCGCGCAGCCACGCCTCTCGCGGGGGTGTGTGCCGCCCCTCGCCCGCACGCACCCTGATGTGGTCCTCGGGGGTCGCCTGGACGGCCCACGACAGGTCCGGGTTGTCGTCCTTGCCGTCCGGGTACAGGTAGCTGAAAACGGCATCAGCAGCTTTACCGCCTGCGTTGTGGAAGTCTTACACCGAAGAAGATACGCTACTGACGCGAGCCCACAGCTGCGGACAGCACGCAGCGACGCTGGGACGGCGAGCGGACACTCGCAACAAAGCTGCGGGGCTTCTGTGGCGTACAGTTATCCGTGATGTCCGATCAATACGATCGGCAATGAAAGCCACCATATGAATAACTGACAGTTATCAACTAACAGGGCGACGCCGTATTATGTCGGTGCGCACCGAACACCGCCCAATCGCTGTATTCACTCTGCTACAGCCGCGGCATTACCCTCCCCCCCCCCCCCCCCCTCCCCCGGCGGCCAGGTCACGCCGAGGTCACGCGCCCGGTTACGTGAGCCGTGACGCCGGCCACCAGCGTCGCCAGCCGGCCGGCCGGGCGGGCCGCTCAGTCGGAGCCGCGCCACAGCCGTCCGCCGTGAGGAACGCTTACAAGCGTTCCCGGTAGCCGTCGAGCAGCGCCTGGCAGAGGCTCTTGTTCTGCGGGATCGTCTGCAGAATGCTGCCGTCGCTCGTCACGTAGCCGATGGCCCACTGGCCCAGCCGCGTGCAGCTCAGCCGGAACACGTAGCTGGCAACACGCGGCACGCGGCGTCAGCACGTGAACGGCACTCAGCGGTGCCCATCGGCCGGCGCGCCGGGCCGCGGCGACCGCTCAGCCGCGCAGAGGTTCCCGTCAACGCGTCGTCGTGCCAGCGGAACCGCCAGGCAACTCGGCCCGACGGAGAACCCGGCCGGCCTGCTGGAGACACTGCCAGCCTACGGCCGCTGCCTCGGGGCCGACTCAGGGGCGCACAGCTTCAGCGGACCGTGCCATGCCACCGACCGTACCACACCGAGCGGCGCGACGGGCAGCGTATCGACTCACGACCACAGCAATGCAAGTCGGACGCATTCTCCACTGCCACAGGAGAAGAAGCTAGCACAACGCGGCCGGCACGGGGCCCACCTGCCGGCTTTGTCGCTGTAGTTGAGCAGGCGCGCCTTGACCTCGTCGTATGTGAGGAAGGCCACGTAGCCGGGGTGCGTGACAGCTAGGATCTGCCAGTTCTTCAGCAGGGTCGTCCACGGCTGGAACAGCCTGAGGCACAGAGAGGAGGCGTGAGACACGTGAGCGCACACGGCGCACTGGGGAGGGGGACGGGTGGGCCAGGTGGTCAAGGCGGACCTGAGCGACGGGGAGGTAGGTCTGAGCCGCGTTGAGACTAGGCGCTGTTATTCCATGCAGAACTCGTAGCTCGTCTCCACGACAGCCTTGCTGGCAGCTGCGGCGGAGAGTACTCAGCGGAGGCCAAATGGAACACCGGCGGATGCTTTTTACAAAATATGCGGGGAATTTCTGTTCGCATGATGGTGCCAGCTCCGCAAACCAACGGCTTTTGGAAGGCGTAAATACTGCCCACGTTAAGCAGAAAAGCAGCACGTTTTGCGGAAAACGTACCCATTCTTTTAACAATGCTTGGACTGCAACTGCTTCCGTCATCTTTCTTCTCTTTTAAGGGACTTTGCATACAGAAGTGTCCTGCGCAAAGTTAACTGGCACACACCGCTGATGACATGCCACCCTAAGCAATCACAACACTGAATTCGTTTTAGAGACCTATTTCCATTTCCAATGGCCACATCTGAAACAGCGAGCATTTTCATGAGAAGACGATCGGCCGGCGTGGCGTGAGATCTGTCAGAGCGCTGCGCGACTGGCTCTACCGGCGGGGCACAAGACTCAGCATCCTGGCAATCAGAGCATGGACGGGTTCCGTCGACCGAGCGGCCTCTGTGTTATCCAGTGTCTCGCTCGCCCACTGTGTGCCCCAGGCGCCTGTCCTTACAGTGATAACACGCATCACTGTAAATAATGCGTCTCTGAACTCATAGCGAGCGAGCCAAAAGACATATTGCATAGGTCGTGCCATGGCATGACGGCGCCGCAATATTCTTGTTGATCGTTATCCATGTGAAATAGGCATTGAAAGGTAATCGCACACCACGGCTTAGCTCCAATAAAGCAAAGCACAACATAAATGCTGTCACAAAGTTGATGTGCTGTTATTACTGCATCTTACGCTCACTGCGGGATAGCATGTTTATACAGACTAAATTCGCCCGAGGAGTTGCCCGTAGAAATAACAATAAAAAACGCTCCAGCAAATTGCTTGCACAATGTTACGACCTATGCAGCTATCTGTCCAAACGCCGTCGTGTTAAATACATTCAAACCATGTTTTTGCCCGACCAGCTACAAAATTGTGCATCTTTGTTTTGAATGCCGATTGCTGGACACACCAACCAACAACCAGGCCAACAACGACGTAAGAAAACCACAGGAGCTTCGCTTAACAGGCGTCAGCCTATTGGGCCGCTCGACTCCCTGCCCAGACCGGGGATCACTGAGATACGCCACGACCTTCCGGGACCCTTTGTGCTTGATATCTGAGCCGCCAGCCTGGGGCAGACACGAAGGAGGGGGGGGGGGGGGGGCATGTGTCTACCCAGGACACCTGAGATCGGTCGCTCAATTGTTTACAGCCTGTCGCCAGATGTCATCGCTGACGTCACTGGTAAACGGACGACATTCGCCGGCGCGACTGCAGCGTCAGTGACTACCGCGGCCGCCCGCGTGCTCTGGGGAGCAGGAGACTTAACGGGATCGGCAAAACCTCGGGCATCCATGTGGAAAAGGTAGTAGACTGGGTTGGGGCCAGATTTTGAGAAAATTACAGGTACGGATAAACGTATGGTTAGGGCGATTACGACATAAAACTAGACACTTCAAGAAATACCTCATAACGCTATTGACGACGCATATTTTAGTGACAATTAGCTCAATGCATAACACCTTTGCAATTATCAAGGCAAAAATCATACCTCTGAGTGTCAACTCTGCAACTGGTTAGGAATGGTAAAGAAGGGAGTGTGGGCGGGTATAAGCACATCCCCATGAAAACCGGGTGGACTGGGCACAGGAAGTCTCGCTCCCGTCGCATAGATGACTGACGTTTCTGCGCAAGTTCGTCAGTTCTCAGCGAGCACATCAGCTGCCAGCATGCAGACAGGCTCTCGCTGCGCCACGGGCGGGCCGGCGAGGCGCTCCACAGACCGCATCCTCCAGGGACCCGGCCGACGGCGCCGGCTGCCGGGGTCACGGGTGGAACTACCAGCTACGTCCGAGTCCAACGCAGAGCGCGCCGCCAAAATGGCCGGTCCGTCGAGCACCGCGGGCGTGAACCGCGCCACATGCCGGCCGTTTAAGCCAGCATCACGCCGCAAATGAACTGATAATGCCATCATAAACTTCAGGCGCTCGACATGAGAAGGCAATTAACCCGGGCAATCCGATTCAAACGACATAAGTAGCAATCACCGTCATGTTCCCATCACAATCCAGCGCACTTGAAAGTGAAGCGCATTTTTTAGCGGTTCGCAGAAGCTCAATGACCCGGATCTATATGGTGCGATGTAGCAACGGAGCCGAGCCGGCGTTCTAGCTAGCTGTTTCCACTCTGCACGCCATCGCGGTCTTCCCGGGACGGTAGGTTCGTACAATTCTGCACCCTCGTGTGCTACCACATACTTAACAGTCCTTTTTCGATGACAAAACACGTCAGAGGCGCCATGAAATTACCATGTCGCCCATTACAATCGGAAGAAACGGAGCGGTAGCACGTGTAGCTCGGTAAAAGTCGCCGCCTGCCTGACAGTTCGCCACACGCCAGCCTGAGCCATCGGCGGCCCCGAGACCCCCGGCACACGGGCAGCGCCGACGGCGCGGCCGGGGCGGCGAACGATGCGGAACGCGACCTTACCCTGCCGTCCGGCCGCGGCAGCAGCAGCCGGCCGGGCCGCGCCGGTGGCCGGGCTCAGCGCGGCACACGGCCGTCCCCCGGCCGCCCGCCCGGGCGCGTCACCTGCAGCCGGGGCCGGCCGGCCGACCCGGTGACCCCGGCGACGCGGCGCGCCGGCCGGCCGTGGGAGCGGCGCGCCAGCCGCCGGCCGACCGCTCGCCGCCGCCGCCGCTCCCGTGGGCCGGCCCGGCTGCTCCCGGCCGGCAGCACGCGGCCCGGCCGTGACGCGGCGCGCCTGGGCTGCCGGCTCCGCTGCGGCCACGGACTGCACCCAGCGGAGGGGGCTCAGAGCGACGCATCTCACGGCAGACACACCGATCCGTCACAAGGGTCCGCTGTGCAGTCCCGCCAGTCGGCATCACGACCTGTCCGTCCACAGCGTTCCTGCTTCGACGCCTCAGCAATGCCTCGCCCGGCTCGCCTTGTCCGTGCCGGTCAGCGGCGCGCGGCATGACTCAAGCGGCCGGCCGGCCCGCCGCTCGGCAATCCCCGGACGAGGGCAGCCGAGCGGCACATTCTCGCTGTTTCCGCGGCTGGCGGTGCAACAGGACGGGACCCGGAGCACGTGCTAACGTGCAACGGCGCACCCTCCTCACCTGACCCCTGAGCCGACTGCGTCACCGATGTGTACCGGCGACGACCTAACCACGGCGGCGTGCGCAATCAGCACGGGCGGATCAAACGCGTCGCGAGCCATCTGACCGGTACCATTATACAATTCACAGATATCATGAATGATACTGGGATTCCAGCTCGTGATTCTTTCATGGCAAACGCAACTTCTTCATTCGTGTGTGAGCATTGCAGCACTTATGAAGGATTGATTCAGGCACAAGCAGGCATGTCAGGACTCGCGCCAGGTCATCACATGATCAGCCAGAGTTTCTCGTCGTTCCTGCAAGATGCAGCGTCCCGCATGCCCAAAACCGCCTCCCCCCCTCGGCTAATGCACGGGTGCCTCCTGAGTTTCGGTAATCGACTGCAGCACACACGTACATGGCCAGTGTCTGCGAAAATGCTCGTCAGGCCGCCCCACCGAGCCGAGCCTCGCCGTGCCGCATTCGTGTTGCGGCATGTTGCGCCAGATTCCGCAACTCTGAGCACGTCAACAGCTCACTGCGATTGGCAGATTAGTGCTCGGGCAGGCGCCACAAGCATCCCTCGGACAAAGCTATCGCCTCGTCACTGACACATATCTCGGTTCGCCGACTGTGAGCACGGCGTCACAGGAGCACACGTTCGTGTGAAGGGAGACACCGGGCTCCGACGGACGGCAGAAAGGCGGTCCAATCGCATTCCGACTGAACATGACGTCATTCTTACCAGCGACAGTCGCACCGGAAAGCGTCAGCACGATGGATAAGACACAAACGACAATGGCAACGGAAATGTGACGTGGTAAACTATGACGTAACAAAGAAAGGCCTTTAGCCCCTGGTTTTTTGGCATGGTCAGTTGAAAGTTCCTATCTTGAGTAAACGGCCGTTAATATGCCAGGAGGTACTGGCTAAACAACGTCGCAGTGCCACATAACGATTTACATTGAGGAGCATCAATATCACCCACATTTAGCACCACAACGCCGTTTAACCAGCATCACCTGGTACATGGGAGGTGGTTATCTGACCAGCATCGCCCGGTATATGGGAGGTGGCTAACTCAAGATAAGAACTTTCAACTTATGGTTACATAAGATATTGCACCGCGGGAAAATACTGATGTATCGCTAGGCCATAGTGCGTATGGCAGACAAAGGACGCGAGGCATATCAAGCCATATTCAGCCATTAAAAATAAAGGGTCCACAGCATGCTGCAACCGGCAGGACAATGCCGACGGGATGGAAAACATTCTCCAACACGGACGATGGTCTGCTCACGTCCCGCAGCTTAGCTTTTCACCCAAATACGTCGTGCCTGACTCGGTGAGCCGCAGTTTGCGACAATATCACCAACAACCAGAGCTGTGTCAGCGATCCGCAGTACAGCCAGCAGAGGGGGGGGGGGGAATAAGCTGTTATGTCCGGCGCCGCCCGCACAAGGCCACGCTGATCGGTCAGACCCCATAATCCCTGCACGGCTCAAAGCTGCCGACAGCCATGACGCCGCGCTCTCCCCATCTCTGCAGGCAAGCCCGCTCCCCGGCAAGCGGCAATGCAAAATGCTCTGGATTATCTTCGAAGGCACCACAAAAGTCCCATAATTCCCATTCAGAAAACACCGGGCGCCGACAGATCAAAGATGCCAAAATCAAGCACGGCGTCCGAAGCTGATCTGCATCGATCCGGCAGCTTCCTGCCAGGTGCACTGCAATCCAGCCGCCGCTTCAGCACGCCGACAAAAACAGGCGCAGTGTGCCATGAAAGTGCACAAAGCGAGCGCTGGCGCTCTCGGAGATTAAGTGAGATAGGCCAAAGCACCTCCGCAACCACCACGAAAACATCACACATCAGTTGCCAATCTATCCGTTCGAAAGCGCCGACGAATCCGGAAAACCCACCCGGTAAAATCCCACAGCGACTTGAGAATTCTAACGAAATCTGTCCTATGGCTGGACATTACGAAAGGCTGTGTTTGACGCCAGACATGGTTTATGAAAGCCTGCGCACAACTGTTAGTAGATATTTTGCTCCTTATGAAGAAAAATAAGTTAAGATGTGAGCACCAGTCGACGCAGATCAGCAATTCTGCACTGCTTCAGTTTAAATTGCAACCTTCTCTCTATTCCTGAGACTAGACTGACTTTTAGTACAATTTCATAACATCCATTTTCCAGAATATTTGCGGCCTGAAAGGTACTCATACAACCCAACAAACAGCCGCGAGTCAATACGTTGAGCCAATAATACCTACCTTGAATCCCATAAGCGAGCCGCTAAAACCCAGTCCGGCGCTAGTTCCGTGAAAATTCGGCCCTTAACAATCAGCGGAATAATTGACATTTTTACACAGGAACTCCCAAGCATGAGGAGCTGAGCTCTTGTTTTGAGCACCGACACCCACCTGGTGAACACGTCAAACTCGAAGTTGGATATGTAGTCATTGCAGGTGAGGTCGATGGTTGTCTTGAGCGCCATCGTCTCCAGGCCTGGGTTGATGGGGTGCACCTCATCCAGCCTCTCTTTGAACACCTTCCAGGGCACAAGTGTTCTGGAAAATGGATATCATGAATATACACCAACAGTCTACCCAGGCTTTAAGAGTACACAGACTGTTGCACAGCCCAAACTGCAAACAATGTGAATGTGCTAATCTGCATTGCTTAGTGCTTAAAGCTAAACTTATCTTATAGCAGATGCCTTCATAAATCATACCTGATCTAAAATATGCCCTTGTGGTGCCTTCCCTGATGTCTAAGCACAGGACAGATCTTGTTGAAATTTTCAAGTTCTACATAGTACTTGATTACTACTACACAAAGCACAATATAATGATGTTTGTAAGCATAAGAAATAAGCTAGCAAATTACTAGGTATGCTTACTATGAATGTTGAACATGCCATAGGATATGTTATGATGCATGGTTAATTTTGCACATCAATTTGCTCAGTGGAGACAGTTGCTACATTGAACAAGCAAATATAAAAAATACATTGCCCATCATCTATCTTTGCTTCATTAGCATGCTGCTGAAAAAGCTGAGATATGCTGTTCAAAAGGCTGAGTTTATTTCATACTGCATGAAAATGCCTCAGGACCTAAGCATTGTGCTGAAAGATGGCTATAATACTTTTATTTTGTAGTTGCATAAAACATATTTAACTGAATGACTAGATTTCAGCCCACAAAAATATGATCTTCTGATGTCTATAACACTATTTACCACAAACTCTTCATGACTTTCAAAGGTCTGGTACATAGAGCCATCATAGAAATTAATATCATTAAGATGTTCTGAACTATTTTGCTTTAGTGGCAGAATGTCAGCAACATTAACATACAAAGTTTTGGAAGGAACATCATACTTACTCAGCCTCTGTCTAGGTGTACATGGTTGAGTCGATATCTTATACATGGATTATGGATATCATGGCTTTGGGTGTCAAGATTGCAGCAGACACAGACATGTGCAACTGAATCCATGTGTAAAGTCATGAACATGATATCTCACCATGCCCAGCAGCCAATTGTCCTGAATAAGGTGATAATTGAAGAGATGTCCTGGAGAAGGACCTTGGAATTAACATGAAAAGAAGACTGAAACTTTGCATATAAATGGTAACAGCCCATTTCAAAAGATTCACAGGATGCTGGCAGTTCTGAGGCAGATTTCAACTGACAATGACAGGTTCATCCTCCCAATTCTCTCTTAGAACATTGTTCAGACCATTCCTGGAGAATGGTTATATTGCTTGGAGGTCATTCAGAAAATGAGACCAGAAGCTGCTGGGAAGAGGATAGTCTTGAGCTACCTGACTTAACTGTTTAGGAAGTGATAAACAGGACATACTGGGGAGGCTCCAGCTTCTGAGGTTGCTTTCACTGGTCTACAGATGCAGATAGGGTGCCAGGGTTGCTGTGTTCCAAATGCTGCATAGCAGTATGCTGCAGCTCACACTGAAAAGTTTCTTGCTGAGTATGTCTTCACAATTACAGGAAGCCACCAGTGGGAGCTCTGTAAGCCCCAACCCAGGACCTTTACATGCTGACACCTATTAAGCTACCTAGGAGTGAATGATTGGAATGTGCTACCACTGGAGAAAGTCTCTGCATCTATAGCCACACAGTTAATGCTAGGCTACATGCTTACTGGGCTGATCCAATGCATGACAAGCCATAATCAGTCAGCATTATTCATGAGCAAGAGCTCTATGGGAGTGGACCCACAGGCCACATGACCCTACAAATTCTGATGATTTCGAGGAAAGATAAGGTAAGGCAAGGCATGGTTGTATCCACAACATACAAACACAATATCAAAGGAATGACAGGCACTATTAGATATGCACAGCCAATAATCACAACTGCAGGCAGCAACAAAGAAAACAAAAATTACTAGCAAGAAGCAATCATTTCAGAGGCCACCTAATCATCCCACAGAAAATTCAGCTGCCCTTATTATATGACAGTAAGTTCCCTGAGATATCCAATAAGAACATGCTTGCTATGAAGCACCTAGTCAATTAATTATGTGCAGAACACTGCACTAGCATCCTGTAATGTACCGCAAATATTGAGCTGTGTAAAACTTAATGTCCCAGGACTACAACGACATGATTCATACCTTTCTCCAAAATACGTCCTCCAGAAATCTGCTGCATCACTCTTGGTGACCCTGAATTGGTCCCCCATGAACATATGTTCAGGGAATATTGCACGTAGCTCTGACAACATGTGAGAAAACACAAGAGACAGTTTTGTTAGATTCCGCCTATAAACAGAATTTTCATCATACATCTGTTCCTTTCCATCACGAAAGTATTTCTCTGCCTGCCTGCATTTCTTCATCAGGTTTTCTATGAACACTCGGAAGTATTCATTGTTGTTCAGCACTTCCAAATCTTCATGGTGATTGCATATTTCCTTCAGATGAGTGTAGGTGTCAGGTAAAATATCTAGCAAAAATGGTGGAGAGTTCTTCAGGTTCATCTTTGGATGCTGGCAAAGCTTCACTACCCTGTCCATCAGCTTGTAGGTTTTTTCAATTGTTCGCCTTTCGATGATGAGTCTAGGAGATCCCATTTTGTCAGCGATGGCCCCGTGGATCTTGCTCATCAGAGATGACTTAGTCACAGGGCGTGTTAATGCCATACCGTTGCCAATTTTGAAGGACCCACTAATATCCTTGTTTCGGTTCTGGCATAAGGTTCCCCGGCCGATTCTGAGCCACTTTCGTCGCATGCAATGACTTTCTTCCTCCAACCGACTTATCAAGACACAGCCCAATGGTGCTTGCTGCTTGGTCAGAAAAGACGTCTCAATGGGACTCACAATTATTAGGATAAAAGCTAATTCCCCAAATATGCACTCAAACACGTCAGCTGGGACGGACCACCACCCCCAGGCCCCGCGCCACCTCCACGGCCTTCACGACAGGACTGCACATGTAAACAAAATCAAGCGCAGCAGTCTATTTCAATGACGTCATCAAAATCCTCCACGGGGCAGCGACCACCAATTACAAGTAGGCCACGCTTAAAACAAACACCACAAAATTCGCTCAGGCGACAGGCGCGCAAATGGGCCCCGCTTCGCCGCTATAGAGGCCTTGTTTGGGATGTGTAGAACCTTTTCAGGCGCGGAGTCCTGTTTTGATCCCTCGAGTGGTAGCATGGGACCAAACATGTGTTATGCACGCCGTTTGCATGTCACCATGTCTTCAGAATCAATCACTGAAAAATAAATGAGAAACCCTGACGTTTGGCGTTGCATTTTTCATGGGCCTCGCAACGTCGGCCCCCCAGCTACGGGGAGTATGCTACCTTATCTGTACTTTTCACACGATGTTGGATCAGACGTGTTCGATTTGACTGCTGATGCCAGTTTCTTTCGAAATGCCTCTGAAAATCTCAGAATTTCTATTTAAAGTAGCCGCCCCTGCAGGAGCGATCATGCGTTGGATTCTATGCACCCATCACGATGAGAGCTGTGTATTTCATTTGCACCGTTTTTCCAAGCGGTGTGTTTTGTAATGTTTGCAACACATGAATATGTCAACACGTTTGTGTAGCAAATGCTACGAAAGCTCGAAACACTCTTTTTAGGGAATTATATCCAAACACCAGGCCATTATGCTGCGAATTCAACGAGGCGTTATACTATAGCTTTGATTTACACCTGCGGCCTTTACCAAAGTGGCTCTTTGCGAAGCGCACGCTGGCTTTGGAAAACGGAGGATAATATGATCTATAGTGACGCGCGGGTTTAAACTTCAACCAAATCGGTTCATGGTAACCGGCCTTTCCACCCGCTGTGCCAGTCACGAACGTTTATTTGTACTGGCGTCATTCACACCAGTGGAGGTGCATCTTTTAAAGGGAGTACCCCACTTTTGATACATGTTTCAAAAGCATTCTCTAGTGAAACGTCAGCACTAGTTATGCCAATAACGGCACTGGGGAGTGCCTTAGGACAAAATAAGGAAAGAAATTTAAATTATTTTCGAGTCTAACCTACGCTGTCAACAATTTGCAACAGCAGTACACTTCCTCCTTGCAGTCCTACCCAATGTCGTCATGACAACGGCCATGCGCATCTCTCCTAGTGCGAATACAAGAACGTTTGTGATTGGCTGTTTGTCGAGACGTTGAAGAAATGAAGTTTAAACCAGCGCGTGATACAAATCATCTGATACCCCGATTCCCAAAGCCAAAGTTTACTTTGAAAAGAGCCACTATGCTAAAAGCAAATAGGAAGAAATCAAAACCATAACATGACATTTCGTTCAAGTCACAGGATTGTTACCCGGGTATTGCAGTTATATCCCTGTTTCCTTCAACTTAATTTTTGACGCTCGCGTTACTAGGAGTACTTGCTCCTCATTATTTCCAGCAATATTATCATGCTCACCCGACGGCTTTCTCAACGACACCAAACAGCAATCACGAGATTTCCAAAGCCCAGGCTGCTTAAAAGCAAAACGCCTGGACTGACTCAATGATTTAGATGAAGTTCATGTATGGTTTTTCAGGTTACATGCACGCACATGACGCTGTGTGATGCATTATATTTGATTAGATTGACTATGCATGCCATTGCTAAGAAAGACTGTTGGCTAATTGGCCCACTGCATTATCGACAGGTAATTATTATCGAGGCACTTCCCTATAATAAACCTGGCTAACAGGGGCGGCTGCAAATGGTGGCGAAAGCATTGGCGCACCGACATTACATGGGCTTTTACGAAACAGGTGCTTTCGTCCTAACATGGGCAGCAAACGTCACTTTCCTGGGGTTTCGCAACCAGCTTCATGCATTCACGCCGTCTTACGCATGATTGTCACCGGCCACATTACAGAGACGCCTATAAAATGGTCGCTACACACAGTCTGCAGGCTACGTGCAATGATCAGATCACCCCAGTCATGAGCGGAACCATACAGCCACACAGCACGTATGCCTCAGAATTTAGTCCCCATTAGTAGCCGCCTGGTGCAAGGCTCACTGCGGCGTCACCATGCAGCGTCCACCCTCTATTGTTACTGAATAATGCCGGAATCCCTCGTCGGCACGCCGGAATCCCTCGTCGGCTCATAATTTGTTGCCGGAATCACACATCGACAACCTGGAATACCTCATCGGCTCATATGTGCGGACCTCGCCTTCCGGAGTCACTGTATTGATTTTAACAACGGCAGCCTCAGTAACCGAATTCACTGCCGCTGCTAAGGGTCAGTTACTCTTGATCATTTTAGCAAACTTCCTTCTGTGGCCGCATGTTAATCCACCAACGGAAAAAAACAATCAGTTTTTTCGACAGCCTACCGCCCTTTTCCAACTTCCACCTTCCGGGAATCGCAAGGAGGGAAAAGTCTCACGTTCTGCGAGTCGCAAATCCATCAATGGCACCTTACACGTGCCGCCACTACCCTCACTAGCGGCCAGCAACGTGCAAAAAGATGCGTCCCACCTTATCTGTGAGTCGCGGAGAGATCGACCGAGAACCAACTGCCTAATTTCTGTGGGGAGTGGGACCTTTCAACCCACGGCTAGAAAACTGCCTACGTACCGCGTAGGACTTTCCCCATCACTCCCCGCGAGGAGTCATAACGCGAGATCTGTAGCGCATTTAGTCCGTGGTGACAACGATTCTTTCATTACGCTCATAGAAAACTCACAGTCGCCTCAAGCTGTACGCGGTATGTGAGCCATGCGAGATAGAGATATCGACCTCAGAAGTATGGATCTGACCACGACACATCCTGTCTCATGGCGCAAAATGCCGGTCGCACATTATTTATGATCTGCTAGCTTCCTGCAGACCGTTCATTAAAACGTATAGAGAAATACCAGGCAGCGATCGATACGTCATATAACAACACACATGAGCGACGGATTCGTGCATTATATATATGTTCATTACCGTGATACGATGTAAGCACGAAAGGAGTGCACGGCATACAAAATATCAGAGTTCATGTGCGAGCGCGTCACCTCAAAGAGACCTACAGAACTCGTGTTCTTAATTATCTAAAGAGAGAAAAAAGCTGCCGGGTCTCATGGGAACACCGGAGGGTCGGGGATTCATGCGCCGAGTTGATATTTTGGCGAAGTGTCGGCGTCAGGCGCCCGGCTGTCGGCGCGCCAGGCCAATACTCACCGCATCCGTGTCAACCTCCCCCCGACAGCCGACTCTCACTATTGCTGCGCTGCCTGAACGTGCCCATGTGTCCGCATCCGTGTCAACCTCCCCCCGACAGCCGACTCTCACTATTGCTGCACTGCCTGAACGTGCCCATGTGTCCGCATCCGTGTCAATCTCCCCCCGACAACCGACTCTGACTATTACTGCACTGCCTGAACGTGCCCATGTGTCCGCATCCGTGTCAATCTCCCCTCGACAACCGACTCTGACCATTACTGCACTGCCTGAACGTGCCCATGTGTCCGCATCCGTGTCAATCTCCCCCCGACAACCGACTCTCACTATTACTGCACTGCCTGAACGTGCCCATGTGTCCGCATCCGTGTCAACCTCCCCCCGACAACCGACTCTCACTATTGCTGCACTGCCTGAACGTGCCCATGTGTCCGCATCCGTGTCAACCTCCCCCCCGAGAAACCGACTCTCACTATTACTGCACTGCCTGAAAGTGCCCATGTGTCCGCATCCGTGTCAATCTCCCCCCGACAACCGACTCTCACTATTACTGCACCGCCTGAACGTGCCCATGTGTCCGCATCCGTGTCAATCTCCCCCCGACAAACCGACTCTCACTATTACTGCACTGCTGAACGTGCCCATGTGTCCGCATCCGTGTCAACCTCCCCCCGAGAACCGACTCTCACTATTACTGCACTGCCTGAACGTGCCCATGTGTCCGCATCCGTGTCAATCTCCCCCCCGACAACCCGACTCTCACTATTACTGCACTGCCTGAACGTGCCCATGTGTCCGCATCCGTGTCAATCTCCCCCCGACAACCGACTCTCACTATTACTGCACTGCCTGAACGTGCCCATGTGTCCGCATCCGTGTCAATCTCCCCCCGACAACCGACTCCTCACTATTACTGCACTGCCTGAACGTGCCCATGTGTCCGCATCCGTGTCAATCTCCCCCCGAGAACTGACTCTCACTATTACTGCACTGCCTGAACGTGCCCATGTGTCCGCATCCGTGTCAATCTCCCCCCGAGAACCGACTCTCACTATTACTGCACTGCCTGAACGTGCCCATGTGTCCGCATCCGTGTCAATCTCCCCCCGAGAACTGACTCTCACTATTACTGCACTGCCTGAACGTGCCCATGTGTCCGCATCCGTGTCAATCTCCCCTCGACAACCGACTCTCACTATTACTGCACTGCCTGAACGTGCCCATGTGTCCGCATCCGTGTCAATCTCCCCCCGACAACCGACTCTCACTATTGCTGCACTGCCTGAACGTGCCCATGTGTCCGCATCCGTGTCAATCTCCCCCCGACAACCGACTCTCACTATTACTGCACTGCCTCTGAACGTGCCCATGTGTCCGCATCCGTGTCAATCTCCCCCCGACAACCGACTCTCACTATTACTGCACTGCCTGAACGTGCCCATGTGTCCGCATCCGTGTCAATCTCCCCCCGACAACCGACTCTCACTATTACTGCACTGCCCTGAACGTGCCCATGTGTCCGCATCCGTGTCAATCTCCCCTCGACAACCGACTCTCACTATTACTGCACTGCCTGAACGTGCCCATGTGTCCGCATCCGTGTCAATCTCCCCCCGACAACCGACTCTCACTATTGCTGCACTGCCTGAACGTGCCCATGTGTCCGCATCCGTGTCAATCTCCCCCCGAGAACTGACTCTCACTATTACTGCACTGCCTGAACGTGCCCATGTGTCCGCATCCGTGTCAACCTTCCCCCGAGAACCGACTCTCACTATTACTGCACTGCCTGAACGTGCCCATGTGTCCGCATCCGTGTCAATCTCCCCCCGACAACCGACTCTCACTATTACTGCACTGCCTGAACGTGCCCATGTGTCCGCATCCGTGTCAACCTCCCCCCGAGAACCGACTCTCACTATTACCGCACTGCCCGAACGTGCATTGTATGTACCGTTTAAACGTGCCCATACTCCGACAGGGTCGGTGTGACACATTAGTGTGTTGAAAACGTTACAGAACATGCACGTCGAAAAAATCTAGTGGAATACATTATTTTGAGGCGACTGAATGGTTTGGTGGAGAGCGTGGGGGAACAAGGCTGAGATGGCGGCGGCAGCCGGATCCTACGCTCCACACCGGGCCGGGGTCCAGTCGAGAGGCGCCCAAACCTACCGCCGCGCCGCGATGTTGTGCGCGCGCGATTACGGTGCCGCCGCTCGATTTCGGCCCATACGCGACGACCCCGGCTGTGGTGGGGAGAACAAAGAGCAAAAGCGCACGCTGCAGCACGAGAGGGTCGCCACAAATTGCAGTCGGGGACGGGGACACGCCTCGGATGAGCCGAAGCCTGCGCTCATCTGGCACGTGGTGAGAACCCCCTGGTTCGCGTGTCCGGTGCACTGGGTATCTGTGAGCGTGGAGTCGTGGGGAGGAGAGTTGCGCGGTCGGCTGGATCCCATGATGAATCGCTCAGGATGCATCTTACGTTGGATTGTCGAATAGTGTCGCTGCGCGTTGAACTGACAATGAAATCAGCGACGCAGTGCATGCCTGTACTGGCCGACGCGGAAATGAATGCAAAAAATGTCTCGTGACTGATGTTGTGTCGCGTGATTTATAGCTATATGTGTCCGTGTTGAAGCTCAGTATTTACAGCAGTCCCTTTTACTTCTTCAAGGAAGAGAATTTTTGCCCGCCGTTCGAGCGCGGGGATATTATGTCAAGTGCTTCACCCGTCGCGGTGCGGAACTTTCTTACCGCTTGCAGTCGGCATTGCGCGCACAGCGGGAACGAGCGCGGGCGCCGTCTCGCGCATGACGTGAGCCAGGTTGCACCCGACAACTCGAGGTGGTTGGTTCGGAGATCTACCGCCAGGCGGCCGTCGCCGGCTGTCGGCTGCGCCGGCACTGGAGACGCGGCCGGCCGCAAGGTGGCGGGAACAACCGTACCAGGTGTCCTAGGTGCGGCAGTCGAGTGCTGCGCATGCGCGAGAGAGCGGACGTCCCATCCCAGGGCCAGCGCGATGTGGGATGTGATGAACAGTTTCTCGACGCACCCCGCACCGTGGCCTCTGTGGGGTAGGTTCTTGGGGACGGACCAAGGAGGGTGGGATTCTGCGGGCGTTACGGGGGGATCCCTTTATTTGTCTCCCAGTGAGCGTCCCGTGTGTCTTGGACCATTCTTTCACGGCGGCCTTTCTCGCGCGCACGGCGTTCGCCGCTTGGTATCACTTCCAGTGGCCAACGATATTCGGTTTTACGGAAACTGCAATCCAGGCCATCACTGTCCTGGCTACCGAGATTGCGGGCACGCCAGCTGAAACCTTTTGATGTAACTCGTTTCACTAGTTGGCCATGCAAAACAATTAACGTTCTCAGGCAAACATGGCATGGCATGGCCTTGTGCACTTTTTATATTCATTTCGACAAACTTTTGGCAACACTAAGGAGACCCGTATTTATTTCCGGGAAAGGGCCCACTTGAGTACAACATCACTGGACTGAATGACCTCTTAACCCGGTCAGGATTGAGGGGTCATTCCGTCCCAATGCGGCGTGTCGTCCGGCTGTCATTCTGGCGACACGGTCGGAATCATCTGGCCGATTCGAACTGCAGTTGAATCCGGATCGACATAAGAGCCCTCGTTGGCGCAACGACATCCCTGATCGCCGCGGGTGGTCAAATAATCGGCACATAGACCCCAGTTCGGCTTAACGGGCCATGCTGGCATCGGGATGGAGGGCCCACCGTTCGGTACTGGGGGCCCTGACTACCACAGGACCCCTCCATTGCCTCATTATGAACACTCACCATAAGTTCTCACGTTTCCTTTCATTGTCAGAGGGCCCCGACCAACACAAGAGACCCCTCTGTCATTCGGGGTTCCGTCCCCGTCCCTGTTTAGCCAATGTTCCCCTGACCGACTCTAGCCCCCATGTCGGCACAGAATAGCCTGTTAAGCCCTGTGAGCCACTGAACGGTACAGGAGCCGCGACCAATGTAAATCGCGGGCCCGGCTTGGGAAATGAGCTTCCAGAGCTCAGACCAACACGGAGCCGGTTGTTCATTGTTTGCGATCTCTGGCCGAAAAAGGGGAACACTCTGTTTCGGAGGTCCCCAATCGGTGCAAGAGATCCTGTAACTGACATTTGAGATCACGGTCCTTTGGGCAGAGGTCCTTAATGCGACCTACAGTAGCACTTCGGACCCCTCAGCCTTCCAATCAGGCCCTTGATCTGTGGTCTCCAGAGACCCTTCGGTCCTGTCGTCGAGCCCCTCAAACACCGCTCAGACTCGGGGCCACTTGCCGCCACAGGACCCCTGTTAGGCATTGTGGTCCCTGACCGACACACACGCACACGCACACGCACGCACACGCACACACACACACGCACGCACGCAGACGCCTGCACTGTCCCAGGGTGAACTACAACCAGTCCACTGGGGCCTTAAGTCCTCCAGACGGGCCCTTTGATCGTCGGTTCGGGTGGGCCGTCCGGACGCCTCTTCGGGCATCATCGAGCATTTCTCTCGGTCGGCTCCGGCCCCTTGCAAGCACAGGACCCTCTGTTAGGTGCTGCTGGTCCCTGTCAGATGCAGGGGTCCCGACCAGTGTAAATCACTGGCCCCGGCTTTGTAGCTCATTGGGAAGTAGGCCTTTAGGCCCGTGCCGACACGGAGCCGACTGTGCGGCACTGGTAGTGTCTGGCCGACATAAGAGCCCACATCGACCCAGTGGTTCCCCGATCGGCGCAAAGGGCCCTCTAACTGCTGTTTGACCCCGTCCCCGCAGGCCAGGGCCCCTGAATAAGACCCCGACAAGCCCTTTGTGCCGTTAGACCCTCCAATCGGGTCCTTGATCGTCGGACTTGGTGAGCCCCTTAGGCTCTCCGGGCCTCCTCGAACACTGCCTCTAGGCGATTCGGGGCCCTTTGCCAACACAGTGTTAGGCGCTGACAAACGCTGCGGCCCCGAACAATATAAATCGCTGGCCTCCGCTTCGCTCCCTGCCTGCGAAATGAACCTTCCGGCTCATGCCGCCACAGAGCCGACTGTGCGTTACTGGTGGTGTCTGACCAGCCTACAGGTCCTCACGGACTCAGGGAGCCACTGACCAGCGCACGGGGCTCTCTTGCTGGCACTGGAGTGCCCGGCCCTGCGGACCGGGGGGACCGCTGAATGCTGTGTAGCTTCAGCTTGTGATTCAGCGCTCTTCTTCTCACCGTCTATCGAAAGCCGCAGTACAGACGGTTACCTCTATTCGGCCCACACGATGGTCGGACTCGACCGCGCTGTCGCATGCAAGACAGAGCCGCGACCCCTGGTCGTGGTCTGACCCTCGTCTGCTGACACGCAGTATGTGCCAGCTTACATACGCCGAGGGGCGCTGCCGGGCGACCGCTGATCTCGTGGGGACGCCCCCGCTACGTTTCATTGCATATTACGATGACCACGCAAGTTCTCGCGCACAGGCTTACAAGAGCACAGAGGCGCCTAATGGCTCACGACTTAATACATACAGGATACTATAGTCCCTGTATGTTGGTTGTTTTATGCTGGTGCAGAATTAACATGTGATACTAATTAGTACCATGTAAGCACCACGCTACTATAATAGTGTGGTGACTAGGCACCTAATATCCAGAATATGAAAAAGTTAAGATGAGTGTTCTGCATTTATTTGGCCCAGTATTCCCTCTTGGTTCGTATGCGCTGAGGGGCTCAGAGCAGCGTAGGGGGCTCAAGTCAGCGTCAGGGCTCAACCCCCCCCCCCCCCCACCTCCGAAAACATAAGAAGGCCCCTGATGGCGAGTCGACTTTTTGTCTGAACACCACGCTGAGGCAATTCCAATCCTCGGGATCATTTTTAAGAAAAGAAAAACTAGCTGAATGTACAATGCGGAGCAATGCTGCACTCAGTGGCAATGATGCCACAATTTGTTAGTTGTGTGAAAGTGTTTTTGAAAGAATCCATGAAAATTTGTAACTTTGTAACAGATATTTTGGTACGTGACTGGGTACATGTGGAGAGTGCGGTAATCTGATCTGATCATTTTCAAGATCATGACTGATCCTGGCCATCTGGTTAAGACCAGTCCCACACCCAATGTCAAACCATGCCTTCGACCAAGTGCAGTTCGTTCTATGCAACTGGACATCGCCGGCACGCCGAGGTGAGTATGCCTGTGCTTAAAAGGAAAATTACGGTCTGTCTTATGCAGAAATCTTTCAACCCCATTCGAAGTCAAATGCATACACAATCTATACCGCTCTGTGCAATTTGTAGACTACAATACGAGATTCAAACGAGGCTTTCCAACCATAATCTTGTTTACAAAGTAGGGCCTGATTACCACACAAGTGGCACAGCCATCTATGCTACACGGGCGAAGGGGGTGAGTGTCAGGAGCGTAGGCAGAGTTTTGCGACGGGGGGAGGGCAAGTTTGCACGAGCGAGTCCCAGCCCCATTGACAACACATATATGCACTGTGAACTAACAAACCCCACAACCGCTAATAGGCCACAGTACCTAGCGCATCAAGAGCTTTCAATATTGGTCTGCCCTGGTGCATTAAACAGTTCTTTCAACTACGTGACGTACATGTTCGCCCACCTATGTGCGGTATTGCTACTAATGAACCACTTTTGGACTCTTCGTGCCACTGTCCATGCTGGTGTCTGAGATTTCAAACAAAGCTTTTTGCCTGGTCACCAAAGTTCGGGATTACATACAGTAATATCGTGGTAAAAAAACTGCTGCTGTGCCTATACCATAGATCTTCAACCTCACGAGCAGAGACGAATGGAGTGGGGGGGGGGGGGGGGGGGCTCGGGGGGCCGCGCCGTTCTCGTGATTTTTGCGTCGGAAAACAGTGGTGACGACGCGCCCCCCCCCCCCTTGGGGCAGCCGATGCACTGAAATGGGACCAATGAAACGGGGCCATCCAGACAATCCGTGGTTACGGCCAGGAACGGTAGATATCAGAATGGTGCACGCAGTGCAGTGCCCGCCGGCCATTGACCGTCCCTCTTACCCGCTCGGATTATGTCACGCTGAACCACAAAATGTGTCTGTGTTTAAAAAAAAAAACATGCGACAACGACGAAGAAAGGGCATGCCCGTGTCCAACACGTTTTGCTGTCGCAATGAAAAACAATACAGGTGACTTGTAAAAGGGTTTGATTGGTGCGCATGGGTTTAACAAGTGCGCCTGTCAGGTACATGGAAATGACTGCTTTGTTGTGTCGCAGATCTAAGATCAAGCTGTGGTGGACATGGCAGGGCACGCGGATGACGTGGAGGCCACCTACCAGCAAACAGCCGCGAGGCGTCCAGTGCTCGTCCTGAACGAATTCGGCGAGGACGACGGGGTCAACGAGTCGGGCGAAGACAAGCTCCATGGCGAGAGGACCAAAAATGGCCCCCACGACGGCGGACGGGATGGACGAGGTCAACACCGAGCACAGGGCGCCTGACCATCGTTGCCGGCTTCGTGGCGCCCAAGTGCAAGCATCTTGATCCAAGTATGGGCTTGTCGACCCGAGAAGCACCACCCAGCCGTGTGCCAGACAGCTGGATACACGCGATTAGCCAAGGTGGTCTGATGGCACCGTTACCGGCCTGGACGAGCGTTGTCGAGGCCTTCGAGATCGTGTTCCAGCCAGTGATGGGCCGAGGCATGGACCGAGTCATTGGTATCGTTCGACCGCCTCCCGAAGCTCCTGCTGAGAAAGCTCCGCGCTGGACAAAGCGGATCGCTCGGAGGCTGGCGACGACGGACATCCATCTGCGCCTCGGATGGCTTAATCAGGCTGGGGCTGAGCGGGCTGCTGCCAGGCGCGCAGCCAAACCGGTGCGCGTTAACATCGGTGGCAGCGTAAGTGAACGTCGTTGTGCTTATGTGAGTATACGTAAGTGACCTTAAGTGAGCATCCCTCATGCCTTCTTTGTCTTCCATGCCAGTCTGTCTGAGGCATAGACGGTTCCTTCGCAGAATGAACGTTTGGGTTGTTTCAGACTGGTTATCATGCCGCATAACTCTAGATTTAAGCTGAAAAACATATACTTGTGTTCTCTGCCCCCCCCCCCCCTCCCTGTTTGCTTTGTGTCCTCGCAAAATGTGCACAATTAAGTGTACGCTGGGCCGCAAGAATCGTTTTAGAAAATACGGTGAATTATGAGTCTTACGTGTGTTCGGTGAACTGGCCCGCATGACGTGACGGATATTTTCTTGATTAACGCCACGCTCGACGACCTTCGGAGGATTCGTGTCATAGTTGATGCAACGTGCAATGTGCAATGTCCACGATGTCCTATGTTCTACTACGCGGCACACTTCTTCAGGTCGTCCCAAACAGCCTCCATCACACACCAGTGCAGCCCGGCGCGTCATGATGTATAATGTTGAGGTTCAGCGCGACAGTCCGGATGAAGATCCTGGTGCCGGTCAGTTCCCCCTTGGGCAGGCTCGCCAGCCTGCATTTAAGCAGTTGTAGGCTGGCCAACTTAAATACATCGCCGTAGACTCAATATTTAGCATCCTCAGCAAGTGGAAGTGTCATGGCGCACAGTTCTCCCGGTGCCCACGCCTATGTTCGCTGCTACACACCCAACCTGGCAAAAAATCTCCCTTTCATATTTCCTCATAGAACCTCTTGAAGCGCCCTGTGGCGGTCACCAGACGCACTGGTTAGTGCGTGCACCGGTGTAGCAAATGCGAAGATAATGCACGCGGAGCGGTGATGCCCGGCCGCAACTTTGTGACGTCACTGTAATAGCGAAGGGAATGTGCCGGGAGAATCCCCGGATGATCATACCTTATTGCATGGCCTTGACTTCCCGTATTACACGAGGCGGGCGAGCCCTGGCCGTGTAAGACGCTGAGCATGTCAGTTTCAAAAATCGGTTAAGGGATCAGCTGAAAACGTTGAGGTGGTGTGCTCCGGAGACCTGATTTTTCCCCGGGTTTCGGTCGCATGAATTTGCTTCCCGGGTGTTAGAATTTAAAGAGCGCGCGCCACTCACGTCACGACTGAACGAGGGATACTGCCTGCGGGTTACAGCCGAATCTCTCTATAACACACATAAGCTTTCCTTGCAATGCATTCAGTGTCCAGGTCTGTTGCTGCTCACCAGCACATGTTTAACTCACCTACAGTCCAACGACACCAACGCGCCCACACACCGGGCGACCTGGCCAATCCCGCGCCCAAAACAACATCGTCTCTCGACGTACCGCGAGAGAAGCGCGGAGAATATCTCGCACACGGCACGATTCAACGTTTCTGGATTATGCGTAGAAATCATTGTAACACAAGACAAATTAATGCGAAAGTATGTGACGTAACGTTACATGTACCTCTAAAAAGGTGAATTAATGAATGAGTTTTCGTTCTTTTTTTGATTGCATGTTGAAATTTTATTGGAAACTATAAAAAATGTATATTGTATGGAACTTATCACATGTAATGGTGACGTTAAACATCATCCCAAACACTCAATCGGGCACGTGGAAAACTAAGGCTCCGCGACATTGACATATAAAAGATAGGTCTACGCTCCGCGAGTCTCTGGCTCTTGGGGAGGCGTTAGCATCGGAGAGAGGGCGTATTTTCCATCAAGAAATCCGAGCTGAATACGTGACGAACATGCATAAAAGGGTCATCAAACAAAAGTATGAATTTTTTTCCATCGATCTACGGAGCGCCCTCACAGAATCATGATCTGAGTATGAAGCTAAAGCAAGGCTTCTTGTTCTCCGTTGAGCAGAACTTCTGCTGGTGTATTTATATATCATTCACTTTTTTGAGATTTAACTTTTGTTTCAGCCGGATTTTGCTAACCAATATTTTTTACAAAATCACTACGGTCCTAAGCAGCAATAACAAAGCCGATAAATAACCTACAGCGGCTCTGTCATTGAGGACTGCCCTTGCGTGCGCGCCATTTATGTAGCCTAACGACCTTGTTTGGAAGGGCCAAGAGCCTTGGGGCCAAGTCATCTAACGTGAGGCCGCGCGAGGAGCGGGGGTGGCGTGGTTGGTTTGTGGTGTAGATAAAGGCAATATATAAATTTAGTTCAGAATTATACACTGTGAAAAGCATTGTATTAGACTCGACGTCGGTGAGTAGATGTAGTGATGCTAACCTTATGCGACTGGATTGCTATGTGAGGGTGAAACAATTCCTCCGCCCCTGGTGCGTTGGCATCCGAGCCCCGATTACCCAGCAGCCTGACGTCAGGCGGTGTAATGTTGTACATAATTTAGTGGATAGGGTGAGCAGAGAAATCTTTCATCCCCCTGAAATGGAGCAAACCATGTTCTCCCTGATTTTAATAAAGTTCCTTTTTCTCAAAGTTGGGGAGGGGTTGGCATCCTAGCCAACTGAATAGGGAACTTCACACTTGTTTCCAATAAGTACACCTAGGTTACAAAAGCCTAGGCGAGGGTCAGGGTGTACTTTCCTACCTACTGTTAGAAAAAATCATTATACACCATTCATCATGTTTAGGGCAGGACATATTGTAAATAATCACAAAACAGGTAGATTCATGCTCTTACCTTCAAATTTTTATAATTACGATGGTGAGCTCCCAAGCGCCGCACACACACAGCACCCGCGATACCGGCGCCGTTACTGCGTGCAGCCACAACATTACTGCGCATCAAGCAGCATCAAGAACCATAAAAATGTACCTGGCCGAGGTAACAAGAATCCATGAAATTTTGATCCTCAACGCCAATGGGACGATGGGTTGCAGGGGGATACACTAAGTGTTCTGATACATTAGGTGCTGTGATATATTAGGAGTTGCAATACATTAGGAGTTGTGAAACACTAGGTGGCTTGCTTTGGTTCCCCAAGCCCAATGATACATTAGGTGTAGTGACATATTAGGTGTAGTGACATATGATATATTAGGGTTTTTGAACATTAGGCCTTATGATTTATTAGGAGTTACAAATGTTAGTGGCTATGATAGATTAGGGGTTGTGATATATTAGAGATTATGAACATTAGGCCTTGTGATACATTAGGTGTTTTGAACATTAAGTGTGGTGATACATTAGGGGTTACACACGTTAGGTGCTGCGATAATCCCCCCAATTGGCACAGAAAATTGTGATCATGAGGCGGATTGGGCACCAGAGATGTATCAGACCGACATGGACTGATGGCATTTGTTTACAATGCCGAAAAATTTCATACCTTGCCAAGCAACTCGTTGAATGCTGGTACTCACTCCCCAGCATGCCTGGCTAGCAACAGCAGCACTGCGCATCAGAAAGGAGGTAACCTTGGGCGTCGAGCCGCTTTGGCACCTATATGGTCGATGGGTGTCCGTGGTGACAAGTGAAGGGGACGAGCGCTGGAGGCAAGTGTTGTGAATTATGGACGTCTCACATGAAATGAGAGTGTATCGTGCAATGTGTTGGTAAGGTTATCTTACCATAAATCATGGCATGACATTGTAGGTAATATAGGTTGACATCAAGTGATTAACAACCATTATAATTTTTAGTGACATTTGCAGTGAACCAGAAGCAGTGATGTGCATGGTGGTCAGACAGACTAATGCACAATTGATTCAGCTGTCTTAAATTGCTCAAATTTGCCAAAATTTTGGCTGAAGAAATGTTGCTGCCTAGTGTCCCCTTGAACCATTGGATGGCCTGGAAATGATAATGAAGAACAGTGGAGGGAGACATGTATCAAATGCAAACAACTCAGTGAACATGCTGTTAGATGTACTGCATCATGATATGACTGCTTTTGTGCATTGGATGGCACAAATATGATGATTAATATGATACACATAGGATTGCACACATGATGTACAGGGCAGTGCAGCAGGTGCCTACCCCTCCCCATCAGTTCTGAATATGCACAAAGCCTCATCAGAGTGAGGGTTGCATAACCATGCCCAGCCCATTTATGAATGAGCAGTTGTATGCAAGAACTTAATATTCTTGCACCTGCCAAGCCATTGTATACTGTACATGTGTTAAGCCCCCAATGCCTTAGAAAAACAATTGAGGTGTTTTATGTGTGTATTAAAGGTTTATACTACTGATTGCTTACAGAGTTTAATATGAGGGTGCAAATTTTGTCAAGTCATAAGCTCTTTGTGAGATCATGCCTGAATCAGGCCCCCTCAGCTCATGTTCCACTAGGCATGAGGGGCATGGCAGGTGATGCATCCAGGATCAAAGAACCTAAAAAGGTAAGTTAAGGCAGCTTATGGTTTATGTTTAGACTGCAATTGGTTTTGGCATGTTTGGGATGCATGTTGTTCCAGTACATTAGCTGTATTGCTGTTTACTTTGCCTAAATATAATGCTATACTTGAATGAAAATTATGGTGTTTTATTATTGTCTTGCATAATTTGTTATGCATGCATTTATGGTGTGTTTCATCAAATAAGTCACTTAATAATAAGTCTGAAAATGGTGTTTGGTGCATCCATTAAGCATGTTATGATGTGAAATTTTAGTATGCATGTATTATGACTTAACAACTTAAAAATTACAGCTTTCAGGTTGTATCAGGTGTAATTTGTTCAATGGTACATCTAATCATCTAATGTTTGGTCATTGCCAGATCTTGAACCAGTGGTTTTATGCCTTGGAGCTAATTCCTATTTTTGTTCATTCCTTTGTGGTATTGAAGGAGAGAAAACTAGTCAAAATCCAAAATAACCAGCTTAATAATATACAGTCCAATATATGGCCAATATAATAATGGAGTCCAATAGAGTCCAATAGAGTCCAATATAATAATAAGAGTCCAAAATAACCAGCTTCATTGATCTGTGGTCTGATGAATAGGGTAGTGTTTGGTGCTCATTGCAAATTTGTGATAACAGGAGCTGCATTATACACCTTCCATGGGTTTTTTAAAGGTCAGAATAGATCACTAGCCCAAAATGACACAGCCAACATTTCATTTTTAGTAATACACTGCATAGTGCAATCTTTGTCGCCTATTCAAATGCAAAGCTCAAAGCAGTCTGTTATGATTTTGGTCATGATGACCTGTGAAATGTCAAACAAGGTCATTGACCTTAAATGAGCATATGACCTTTTGCTTAGGACAGGTATCTAGGTTCTGGGGACACTCCAGAGACTAAATTGAAGTTTCACACTGTTGGACCTTATTTTACCTGAAGGTCATGACCTAGGAATCTCAAACCGATCTAAGTGAGTTCATGTACAGGCCAACACACCCTATCGACTTCATGGTTCTAGCTCTCTTATTTCTTGAGATCTCAGCAGGTCAAACTTACCCCCACCTGAGCAAAAGGTGTCTAACTGACCACCTGGGCACATTAAATTGAAGTTAAATAGCTGGTGTGAGCAGCATGAAAACTTTATCACTTCCTGCTGATCGGCACATTCAGGTGTTTTTTTCTTGGTCTGTGAGGAGTTAATAACAACACTGAGGAAGCAGTGAGCTATCCACACCAGGTTCAGTTGTGGTCATTAGCATTACAGCCCTTCATGTCCTTTGCACCAAGGTAACCCCAAGCAGGGCAGAAAGCATTTGTCCTGAGCCACCACTTCATAACCATCTGACTTTCACCATTCCAGCATGCCAGACTGGAAGCCCTGCGGGCACAAGAATTGGCACCGTTGAGCAACTTCTTGACGGACAGCTTTGGCCGGTTCCATGACTACCTGCGTATCTCGCTCTCAGAGCGCTGCAACCTCAGATGTGAGTCATCTGCACACACCCTGAGGGGTTGCCTTGGCCATGATACTAATATTGCACTTTTTGCGGCCAAGTACGTGCTGCACTTGCCAAACCACGAAAATGATTTTCCACAAGACATCAGTTTCTACTGTCGGCCACTCGCCACCACCCATGACGGTGACGCCGTGCATGCGCATGCGCGCAGGCCAGTATTGCATGCCCGAGGAGGGCGTGCCGCTGACGCCCAAGTCGCACCTGCTCACTGCTGAGGAGGTCGTGCGGCTGGCCGGCCTGTTCGCCGCCGCCGGCGTCACCAAGGTCCGGCTGACGGGCGGCGAGCCTCTGGTGCGCGCTGACCTCGCAGACGTCATCGGTGAGGCGCCAGCGGAGGCGGACGAGCTGTCAGGGTACAGGGCAGCTGACATCAGTGGTGTGATGGTCAGGTTTTCTGGTCGGGGGATGGGCAGACACCAGCCAGGATGGTCACCGCCTGTGCTGACGTCTCTGGTCAGAGGGGCGTGCCTGGCGCGGGCTCTGGTCGCAGGGGAATGGTGGGGAAAGGCTTCATCCGCGGATGAAGTGTTCATGGTCCGGTACAATCCAACCGAATGGCTCCCCATTTGCTGCACCAGTATGGGTGTGATGTAGCGACTTGCAGAACGTTATGACAGCCAGTGGTTCACACACAAACTTATTGCGTTCCTGACAAAACTTATTTGCGTTCCATTGAAAGACAACGCTAGAAATGTCGGGAGGTGTAGCACATGTGCCAGATGTTATTATATGCATGCAGGTGACAAGGTGGACATTCATTCATGACGCAGTGGATAGCGTTTCCCGCACCTGAGGTCTTGCGTTGACTCACGGCCGCCATGAATAATAGATTCACAAAACATTCCAGCTGGCCTCAAAGCCATTCCCGGCATCCAGTGGGTCGCCATGACGACCAACGCTGTTGTGCTGCACCGCCGCCTGGCGGCGCTGCAGGCAGCCGGTCTTGACGCAATCAACATCAGCTGGACACCCTGGTGCCGGCCAAGTTCGAGCTGATCACACGTCGGCGCGGCTTCCATCGCGTTTGGCAGAGCATTCAGACGGCATTGGCAGCGGGGTACGACCCGGTCAAGGTGTGTGAAGGCGACGGAAGGCCAGAGCAGGACCTGTCAAGCGGGCCCACCGACGGCGTGCTGTGGGCACTGCCTGCGTGCTGTAATGGTGGAGTGGGTGTCCGTGCTCGTGCTTAGGTGTGAGGGTACTTGTGATGCTGGTTATTTCTTCTAGCCTGTGTTGTTCGGCGTCCTCAGTGAAAAAAACGTGTAGGATTGTAGCACAGCAGGGAGCACTTGTTAGTGGCTTGTGGCGTGATGGGAGACACCGGTTTGTTTGTACGCCAACTCGTTAAGCTAGCTCCAATGAGCTCTTTGTCCTCCAAACTATTGCAACCTCCAAGCATCACCTGTAGTGAAACACAGCCGCCCTTAAACCGTAGCCCCCGTCCCGTGACCTCTGACCCCCTGGGACCTGACTCCGCGCGCCTGACCTGCCGACTGTGCCGCAGCTGAACTGCGTCGTTATGCGCGGCGTCAACGACGAGGAGCTGGAGGACTTCGTGGCGCTGACGGAGACGTTCCGGCTGGACGTGCGCTTTATCGAGTACATGCCGTTCGACGGCAACCGCTGGAACGACCGCAAGATGGTGCCGTACGCTGAGATGCTGGAGCGGCTGCAGCAGCGCTGGCCCGAGCTGCGCCGCATCTCCGACCGCGCCAACGACACGTCCAAGGTGGGTGGCGTCTGTAGTGATGGGGGGGGGGGGGGGGGGCACATCTACTGCAAATGGTCAGGCAGCTTCCATAACTTCTGTGCTATGAGGCAGATTTACACTGCGGCGCATCGATTCGAACTCAGACTACAGTCCTGCCGTTGGTCGGGCCAGGCCAGCGCAAGTTACCTTGGCCCATTCGAGGCATGACCAATATTCATATCCTACTTGAGGGGATTTTTCCATGTTTGTATGGACTTGAACTTATTCAAGTCTACGTGTTTCTGTCTACCCAGACCAGACACGAGCGCTGCAGACGGCAACTGTATTAACCCGCGAAGCGAGCGGGCGGCCCGACTTCCGGCGGGTGCGCCCCAGGCAGTCATACACCGCCATTCGGGGCAGCGGCGTACCAAAGCGCAGCAGCACTGGCGGCGCGAGCAGGGGCTGCCTCAGGCGCACGCGTAACATCATGATACATCTTCCCCCCGCCCCCCCCTTGAGGAATGCAAATAAATGTATAATATATAAAAAAACGCTTGCGAAACACGAAATTATTGGCGACAGACTGCTGCTTCCCTGCTGCTTTCCCTGCTGCTGCTATGCTGCTTCTGAGCTGCTGCTTCCCTTCTGCTTCTCTCGGACTGCTTCTTCTCTGTGCGTTCCTCCTGCTGCGTCTTCCCACCTGCTTTCCTGCTGCTTCTCTGCTGCTTCTCTTTATTTCTCTCAGAAAACGCGGCCACTGCGGTGTTTTACGCGGACTGAAACTAAGCATGGCGTTGGGCCTTGTGTCTGGGGTACTTGCGCGTGCAGGGCTGGCCGCAGCTTCTGTCACATCGGCGGCGCTTTTCGACGCGGGCGACGGCACAGCTGGTGGTGGCCGTGGTACCACCGATCGTGGTGCACGCCGGTTCGCGCGGCTGCGGTTGCAGCATCGCCGGTGGCGCCACCCAGCATGGCGGCCAGAGAGGAGGTCTGGAGCGGGCACCCTGTGTGCAGAACAGTCACACGCCGCATGGGAACCGTTGCTGTGTCAACACCTGAAACGGAGGGATCTGCATCAGATGACGTCGGTTGCAGGTAGCTGCGTCTATGATAGCTTCTCTGTGACGGTGGCTGGCTCGGACCAGCTTGCTTCCTTCTCCGTCTTGATCCGAACATGATTCCCGGCTGTAGCTGCTGAAGATCGCGGGCAACCGTGTCTCCGTTGAAGCACTCTCCAGTCTTCCTCTCCTCCTCTGCCTCCTGCCGATCTCGGAGTTTTGGCATGCTGCCATGTCGCTTCTCTTTCTCCTTCTCCGGTTGGCTGAGCGATGGGGAGACAGATTGAAGTTCGCGTCCCATCAGGAGACGGGCTGGGGAGTATCCGCTGCTTCCACAGGCGTCGTGCGGTAGTTGAGGAGGGCGAGGTGGGGGTCCCTCTGGCGAAGTATCCACTGGCGGTTCTCACGGCCCGTTCAGCTGCTCCGTTGGAAGACGGCGTGTGCGGGCCTGTGATGCGGTTTGTAAAGCCGTAGGACGCTGTGAAGTTGGCGGACGAGCTTGAAGTGAACTGCGTTCCTCCGTCTGTTGTCACGAGGTCTGGTATCCCCAAGCGGGAAAACAGGCGCTTCAGACGCTCGATGACTGCGCTGCTGGTGAGACTCGGGAGGCGTTGTATCTCCAGATACCTGCTGAAGATGTCCACCGTGACGAGCCAGTTGCAGTTGTTGAAGTGGAAGACGTCTGCTGCAACGTGCGTCCACGGTCTTGATGGCGTTGGGGTTGTCACCAGTGGCTCAGCGTGCTGGGCTGGCGCGTTCACCTGACAGAACGAGCAGCTCTCGAGATGACGCTTCAGGTCGATGCTGAGTTGAGGCCACCAGATCGATTCTGCTGCCCTCTGGCGACACTTGTTCAGACCGAAGTGTCCGTCATCATGTAGTCGGGTGAGCATTTCATCTCGCAGACTCGGAGGGATGACGATGCGTCGCCCGTGCATCAGCAGTGTACCACACGTTAGGTACAGAACGCTCATCTCTCCCCGAGAGGTGAAGTAGTCCAGCAGGTCGGGATGCTTCGCTCCCTCCTTCCAGCCAGAGAGAGTCTGCTGAACTACGCGTTGTAGGGGTTCGTCTGCTTGCTGGGCCTTGCTGATCTCCACCAGACGCTGTGGTGTGGCGGGAAGATCGCTGAAGATTCTCTCGCAGAATCCATGCATGTCTTCTTGAAGCACAGCGCTGATTTCATCCTGCTTCTGGAGCGGGTGACGTGAGAGGAAGTCGGGCACCAGGTGCTGCTTCCCTGGAACGAAGACCGCTGTGGGGTTGTATCGCATCAAGCGCATGAGCATGCGCTGGCATCTGATCGGCGCATCCACGAGATTTTTCGTGTTAACCAGCGGGATCAGAGGCTTGTGGTCCAGATGCAGCTCGAACGACGGCAGTCCGGACAGGAACATGTGCATTTTCTCGCACGTCCACGTCGCGGAGAGTAGTTCCTTCTCAATCTGGGCCCATCTGGTCTCTGTGTCAGTCAGGCTTCTGCTGCAGAACGCGACGGGTTTGAAGACGGAGCCGTGCTTCTGGAGAACACATCCTCCGATGCCGAAACTGCTGGCGTCGGCGCTGACCACCGTCTCTCGTGCTGGATCGTAGAACGCCAGAGCTGGAGCTGAAGTGACGGCTGCTTTCACGTCATCCAGCGCCTGCTGCTGCTGTGGTGTCCAGATCCATGCTACGTTCTTCCTCAGAAGCTCGTTCAGTGGTCTTAAGCACTCCTGGATGTGTGGAACGAACCGGCCCAGGAAGTTGATTACTCCGAGCAGAGACCTTAGTTCATTGACATTCTTTGGTGGTTGGAGCTGCTGGATCGCTTCGAGCTTCTCTTCGTCCATGCTGATGCCGTTCTTGCTGATCTTCATCCCCAAAAACTTGACCTCGTTCTTCCGGAACTCACACTTTTTCCTGTTCAGCGTGAGGCCAGACTCGTGGATCCTCCTGATGACGGCCTCGAGACGTGCATCGTGGCTGGCAGCATCTCCGAACACCACGGTGTCGTCCATGTAGACGATGATTCCGGGCAGTCCGTCCAGCATCTCCTCCATCTTCCGCTGGAAGCACTCCGGTGCGAGCGAGATCCCCATCGGCAGTCGCAGGAACCTCTTCCTGCCGAACGGAGTGGTGAACGTGGTCATCTTGGAGCTCGCCTCGTCCAGCGGGATCTGGTAGAAACCGGAAGAGGCGTCCAGCTTGGTGAAGGCGTCGCGCCACTCAGCTTGGAGGTCAGCTGCTCCAGAGTAGGGATTGGGAACACCTGTCGCTGCACAGACTGGTTGAGTCTCTTGTAGTCAACCGTGATGCGGACACCGCTGCTCTTCGGCTTCGGGACGGGGACCAGCGCAGAGACCCAGTCCGTTGGCTCGGTCTCCGACGTGATGATGCCGTGATGCTCCATCTTCTTCAGCTCCTCTTCCACCGGCTTCATCAGTGGCAGCGGGATATTTCTTGCAGTGGCAAGGGCGAATGGAACAGCATCTTCACGGAGCTGAATGCTGACCGGTGCTGTCTTCAGGAGACCTGCCTCTCCGAAGACGTCTTCGTTGACTTCACCTGTGGATCTCAGTACGCCCAGGCGCGAGCAAGCAGACCTGGAGAGGAGATCATTAGCTGAGTCAACAACGTAGAACACTTCAGTCTCGGCTTTGTTCTTGAACAGGAGTGTTCCGTGCATCTTTCCTTCTACTTTTAGCACGCTACAAACACTTGTCAGAGTATTTGAAGCATGTTGAAGCGGCGGCAGTTTCAGCTTCTTGTACGTTTTCAGCGTCAGAATGCTAACATCAGCGCCAGAGTCAGCTTTGAAAGCGACTCGTTGACCATTTAGAAGGACTGAAACTCTCCATGGCGCGCAAGCTTTGTCTACTTCGTCAACAAAAATGTTGGGCGGGCGATAGTTTTCAATGGACTCTGTCCGCGCACTCGCTCTGACACCGTTGGAGCGACAAACATACGTAAAATGATCCATTTTCTGACAGTTGTCACAGATTTTTCCCTTAGCAGGACAATCTTTCGGAGACGCATGATGTGCTCTTCCACAGTATCTGCATGCTGTTGAAAAGTTGGTACGCTGACTATGCTGTTGCCGTTGCGCGGCGGAAGGCTGCTGTTGACGTCTGTACTGCTGGTGCTGCTGGCGCGGCTGCCTGTGCCGCGCTGGTGCACAAACCCTACTGATATCAGGCGGACCAGAGCTGTCACGGCCGTTCACGATCTCGACATTACGCATCATCGAAATGACGGTATTTGCAGACACTTCCTCCTCTAGTGACTTCAGCTGAATTCTACGGGACAGCTCCATGTCAGACATTCCTGAGATGAGACGATCTCTGATACGCTCATCAGCGTCAGCGAAGCTGCAATGCTCAGCTAGAGAGAACAAAGCTCTGATGTACGATTCATTAGTCTCGCTTGAGCTTTGAGATCTAAGCTCGAAGTTGTGACGCTCTGCAATAAAGTTCCTTTTCGGAATGAAGTACCCGTCTAGCTTTGAGACAACAACTTCAAAATCCTCCTTCTGCTCAGCAGTAAGCTTTAATGTTGGTACGATATGCTCAGCCTGCGGACCCATACTGTAAATCAACGCAGCTACTTGAACGTCACCGTCCTCTTTGTGTAGTCCCGATGCCAGTCTGTAGCGGACGAACCGATCACGCCAGGTCGGCCACCTCTCAGGCGATGTAAAGTCGAATTCCTCAGGAGGACGAAATCCAGGCATCACGACTTGGTTCACAACTCACAATGCTTAAATTAATGTGCTGCTCATGCTTGCTTAAGCTTACTCTAGGTTCAATGCGGCTGCGCCATATTCAAGTCTACGTGTTCTGTCTACCCAGACCATACATGAGCGCTGCGAGACGGCAACTGTATTATCCCGCGAAGCGAGCGGGCGGCGCCGACCCCGGCGGGCGGCGCCCCAGGCAGTACACCGCTATTCGGGGCAGCGGCGTACCAAAGCGCAGCAGCACTGGCGGCGCGAGCAGGGGCGGCCTCAGGCGCACGCCAGTAACATCATGATACATGAAATGTCATTTCGAAGATTATTTGGTGCGGTTCACAGCACCGCCTTTCTTAAGCCGTAACTACAACCTCCATCTTCTGAGTTATACGCCGGCGAAGATGTGCAGATCATTTCGTGCAGATTATTTCAAGGCCATGTAGGCAAGCATGACGCCATAGCAACGTCATTCTAACCCCACCACCCTATAAGCCATGCGGCGTTCAAGCCCAGTAAGAATATTACCGCCGAGCCGTTCAAATCTTGCGTCTGTGAACACGATTTCCAAATAGAATGGACGTCAATCGGCTCTTAATCATGTTGAGCAAGCTGCACAAGTTTCAGTCACGGATCATGTTTTGCGCTACCTAAGATAAGAAGTCGGACATCGTTGCTGGTTATTACGGAAGTAAGACGTGTAATGGAATAACTCAACGAAAGCGCCATAACCGAGTATGGGGAAACGAGTAGCATCGTAACCTTTCGGGTCAGTGTGCAGGGATTCCACGAGAAAGGGCTAAATAACGAGCTTATAAAGATGCTTAGTTCAGCAGACACCTCCATCACTGCCACTGCCAACTCTCGGCGTTTTAAGTGGTAATAAACTGGTAATAAACTGTTAAATTGGCTACATACAACGCTAATTTTTGACATAGTATGCTGCGAATATGTGGCATGTATGTTTTTTATATTAACGACACATCGAGGCCGTTTAATACTAAAAGAGTGCACTATTGATGTTATATTTTCAGTGGAGTCAGCTGATTGATGGTACCAGCAAACATGCCTCAACCTCATCCAGCTTGATACGCACAGACGTTCAAGGAAGTATATTCGTCATTGACTCGGTGAAAAGTCTTGTTGATTCCTGAGTTGCTCCCGGCTCTACCAGACATTAAGCACAGGCGTTTTGTGGGGGATCCGACGTGCGCGATGTGCTCCGCGCAGTGCGGTCTCGTAAAAACCGGTGGCAAGGTGGCTTAAAGTTGGCTTAAAGTGTCAGTTTTGCCATTTCTCAAACTGCGTCTTGTATCTTGCATTGTTTGTAGGTATCATGATGCAATGCCGGTCTTGTTACATGCGAAGTGTCATGTCTCGTCTTGTCTCATCTAGTCTTGTCTCGTGTCGTCTTGTCTTGTCTTGTCTTGTCTTGTCTTGTCTTGTCTTGTCTTGCCTTGCCTTGTCCTGTCGCGTTCAGCCAGGTGAAGACCTCCCGCCGTAGACCACTCGCAATCGTCTTACACATCGGCCATGGCGTGACAGCTCAGTGTCCGTCCTGCCCAGCGTGACAGCTCAGTGTCCGTCCTGCCCAGCGTGACAGTTCAGTGTCCGTCCTGCCCAGCATGACAGCTTAGTGTCCGTCCTGCCCAGCGTGGCAGCTTAGTGTCTGGCCTGCTTAGCGTGACAGCTGAGCGTCCGGCCTGCCCAGCATGACAGCTTAGTGTCGGGCCTGCCCAGCATGACAGCTTAGTGTCCGGCCTGCCCAGCGTGACAGCTCAGTGTCCGGCCTGCCTAACGTGACGGCTCAGTGTCCGGCCCGCCCAACGTGACACCTCAGTGTCTGGCCTGCCCAACGTGACACCTCAGTGTCCGTCCTGCCCAGCATGACACCTCAGTGTCCGGCCTGCCTAGTGTGACAGCTCAGTGTCCGGCCTGCCTAGTGTGACAGCTCAGTGTGCGACCTGCCCAGCGTCCTGCACCATCCGAGGGGTCCCATGTGTGTGTGCGGCCATGCGCTGTGTCCCTGACCTGCCCTGACCTCTGTCTCACAGGCGTACCAGGTGCCGGGCTGGGCGGGGCAGGTGGGCTTCATCACGTCCATGTCGGAGCACTTCTGCGGCAGCTGCAACCGACTCCGGCTGACGGCCGACGGCAACCTCAAGGTCTGCCTCTTCGGCAACGCGGAGGTCTCGCTCAGGTTAGTGATTTGCTGACACTGCGAGGGGGAGGCTCGCAGGCTTTCACGTGCCGGACGGTTTGGATATTCACATCACACATCGGCGATCGGTCGTGCCCGACGCTGGTGATAGATCCGATCCGTGATACTGCTACATCTTGTCATTCATAGGCATGACGGTCTATGGTTATTGTGTTTGTCAAGCCGGGTGATGCATTGTATAAAGTGATGTGTACCTCTCATGGCTTGGCCCTTCTGGCCAGGAACGTAGCTAGGGGGGAGCTCGTCCCCCCCCCCTGACCAGCTAAGATGTTTACAAAGATGCCGGACAATTTTGCTTAAACTAGGTCCAGATGCGCATAAGTCCAAAGAAAAGGTGACTCCCCACCCGCTGATAAAAATTATGGTCATGTGCATGGTCCTCATTGGGCCGGGATGCCTTCCAATAGCGCTCGCAGCGTGTTGACTGGATGAACTCCTCCCCGCCAGAACACCCACCGTTCCCAATATCACGCGGGGCGACCAGGCTCAGTTCTGCCGAAGCCCTCTCTGTTGTTGAGGTCGCCGGGTTGCCAGCTCTGTCAGTGTATTGATCTGGGATGAGCGCGCTGCGTTCGCTCTGGTGACGCCTGCGACGGTCCTTGTGCCGGCCATATCAGATGCAGGGTCAGGTGTCGGCGACGTGCATTGGACGAGCGTAGCGCTGTGAAGAGAGCTTCTGGGTAAAGCTCGGCGGATGTTTTCAGACCAGCGGCGCAATCCTCCGTCGTGCTTGGGAATCAAATCGCGTCGCGACCGGGTAACGCAGGGCGTCTGAGGGTCGTAACTCTATCAGTGTGGGTATGTGCAGGAAGTATGGCGGTGGGTAGGCTTGCCGCTCCGTACCCTGTTGGGTCATTTCAGTGTGCTGATTTGACGCATTCCACAGGTGGCTTTCGTGGTGATGTGGCGTCGCACTGATATATGATATGATAGGTGATATCAGATGCCTGTGTTGGTGATTTCCTTTTTGTAGCGTTGCCGCGCACGTCACTGTATTCGGCGGCGAAAGAGATAATGTGTCAGTAGTTGCCCTTTGTTCTCTTCAGTTAACAACCCGAGCGCCCGTGCGGTACGACACAAGCGTAATCACCCGCACCTCAGGACTCGGGCTGTCAACCGGCTGGTTGCGGCCGAGTGGCCGGGACTGGCACTGCTGCGTTGGTCGTGCTGGTCCGGTTTGAAACTTGGGTGCCGGCATGCACGTCCAGGGAAGCGCGTCCGGAGAGGGACGGATGTCGAAGAGAAACCACTGCGCTGTCAGATTGCACAAAAATATTAACGATAGTTGGTTTTTTGGATTAGAGCCCTTTCGACCAGAGATGATCATTTCAGGGCCATGGTATGGAGGAAAATGGTTAACGGTGGAGCAGAGTCGCTTGCGCCTGGGGGGCCAACCGGCGGGCTTTAACCCGCATGCGCGCTGGGTACCCGGTCGGGGTTCCGCTTCCCGCGGGCTCTCGGCCCACTCGCGGCTGACGTATGCAACCTGCCCCGGACAATCGAGGTGTGGGAGGATATAGGATGAAGCAAGATAGAGATAAGAGGGACGGATGTGATATTAACGGTATGGCTCGGTTCGACTACCTCACTTGACAGTAGCAAACATCCGCCTAGTTCCGGTAGTCATTGTGCCAATAGCGGCCAAACACTGGTTATACTGTCAACCGTTCTGTGGTAGGCATATCACTAATAGCATGACCTAACATTGACAGAGCAGCGAAGCTATGGGGACGCACACAGTTCTCACCCGACGCACAATGCCACACACACAACAGCCCTCGTTGGCGCCACCTATTGGTGACCCACACGACTGAGTGTTGACCTCCTGCCGCCACAGCGTTCAGTTGGTGCTGTAGTGTTTTATCTTTGATAGTTGATATGCAATTTATCACGTCATTTATATTATCTACTCTGTTCACGAAATCTTTTCACGAAGTCGTGTAGGTGCATTAGTTCTGTGTAGCGAGGTAAGATGTTTTAGGAATATAAAGGGCAATTCCATCCCCTGAAATCGCTCGAATGTTAAAGTATCGTTGGGAGGGGGGGCGGGGGGGGGGGTGTCAGAGATTCCAGTTCATTCAAAAATGCTTCACACACGAAATAGTTTTTGGTTTCACACAAAAATATGCAGCTTCCCCATGCCTACTTAATATTTTGCTACGCAAAACTACGTAATCTTTTGGAAGTCACATGGTATGTCTGCATTAGACGCCTGTGTAGTAATTCCCGGTGGTAGTTCGGGTAATGCATAACATCCACCTTTAGAGACGAGGCTGGGACCGGAGCGCGGCCCCACGCGCCGGTCCAGCTGACCTTTAACCGGTCATTTCCACCCGCTCGCCAAGAATAGCGCAGCCCTCACTGCCGGATGCCTAGATTTGGCCATTTCCCGGTGCTGCCCCGCGGTTTAAGTGCTGATGAGAACACGACGGTGGTGACGTCTCTGAAGGCTTTGCCGCGAAAGCTGCTTCCCGTGCGTTCTGGCGGGCCCAACGTTATTGGATGTTGCCATGGTTACAGATTTTAGAGGGACGCCACGTTTGGCATGATGCCAGAGGAGTGTCTGACGTTTGTTAACTGGGGGGGGGGGGGGGGGGGGGGGGGGGGGGGGTGGGGGGGGGGGGGG
>NW_023596136.1:46715045-46775386 GCF_011947565.3 Pollicipes pollicipes
GTTTTGATCCCTCGAGTGGTAGCATGGGACCAAACATGTGTTATGCACGCCGTTTGCATGTCACCATGTCTTCAGAATCAATCACTGAAAAATAAATGAGAAACCCTGACGTTTGGCGTTGCATTTTTCATGGGCCTCGCAACGTCGGCCCCCCAGCTACGGGGAGTATGCTACCTTATCTGTACTTTTCACACGATGTTGGATCAGACGTGTTCGATTTGACTGCTGATGCCAGTTTCTTTCGAAATGCCTCTGAAAATCTCAGAATTTCTATTTAAAGTAGCCGCCCCTGCAGGAGCGATCATGCGTTGGATTCTATGCACCCATCACGATGAGAGCTGTGTATTTCATTTGCACCGTTTTTCCAAGCGGTGTGTTTTGTAATGTTTGCAACACATGAATATGTCAACACGTTTGTGTAGCAAATGCTACGAAAGCTCGAAACACTCTTTTTAGGGAATTATATCCAAACACCAGGCCATTATGCTGCGAATTCAACGAGGCGTTATACTATAGCTTTGATTTACACCTGCGGCCTTTACCAAAGTGGCTCTTTGCGAAGCGCACGCTGGCTTTGGAAAACGGAGGATAATATGATCTATAGTGACGCGCGGGTTTAAACTTCAACCAAATCGGTTCATGGTAACCGGCCTTTCCACCCGCTGTGCCAGTCACGAACGTTTATTTGTACTGGCGTCATTCACACCAGTGGAGGTGCATCTTTTAAAGGGAGTACCCCACTTTTGATACATGTTTCAAAAGCATTCTCTAGTGAAACGTCAGCACTAGTTATGCCAATAACGGCACTGGGGAGTGCCTTAGGACAAAATAAGGAAAGAAATTTAAATTATTTTCGAGTCTAACCTACGCTGTCAACAATTTGCAACAGCAGTACACTTCCTCCTTGCAGTCCTACCCAATGTCGTCATGACAACGGCCATGCGCATCTCTCCTAGTGCGAATACAAGAACGTTTGTGATTGGCTGTTTGTCGAGACGTTGAAGAAATGAAGTTTAAACCAGCGCGTGATACAAATCATCTGATACCCCGATTCCCAAAGCCAAAGTTTACTTTGAAAAGAGCCACTATGCTAAAAGCAAATAGGAAGAAATCAAAACCATAACATGACATTTCGTTCAAGTCACAGGATTGTTACCCGGGTATTGCAGTTATATCCCTGTTTCCTTCAACTTAATTTTTGACGCTCGCGTTACTAGGAGTACTTGCTCCTCATTATTTCCAGCAATATTATCATGCTCACCCGACGGCTTTCTCAACGACACCAAACAGCAATCACGAGATTTCCAAAGCCCAGGCTGCTTAAAAGCAAAACGCCTGGACTGACTCAATGATTTAGATGAAGTTCATGTATGGTTTTTCAGGTTACATGCACGCACATGACGCTGTGTGATGCATTATATTTGATTAGATTGACTATGCATGCCATTGCTAAGAAAGACTGTTGGCTAATTGGCCCACTGCATTATCGACAGGTAATTATTATCGAGGCACTTCCCTATAATAAACCTGGCTAACAGGGGCGGCTGCAAATGGTGGCGAAAGCATTGGCGCACCGACATTACATGGGCTTTTACGAAACAGGTGCTTTCGTCCTAACATGGGCAGCAAACGTCACTTTCCTGGGGTTTCGCAACCAGCTTCATGCATTCACGCCGTCTTACGCATGATTGTCACCGGCCACATTACAGAGACGCCTATAAAATGGTCGCTACACACAGTCTGCAGGCTACGTGCAATGATCAGATCACCCCAGTCATGAGCGGAACCATACAGCCACCACGCACGTATGCCTCAGAATTTAGTCCCCATTAGTAGCCGCCTGGTGCAAGGCTCACTGCGGCGTCACCATGCAGCGTCCACCCTCTATTGTTACTGAATAATGCCGGAATCCCTCGTCGGCACGCCGGAATCCCTCGTCGGCTCATAATTTGTTGCCGGAATCACACATCGACAACCTGGAATACCTCATCGGCTCATATGTGCGGACCTCGCCTTCCGGAGTCACTGTATGATTTTAACAACGGCAGCCTCAGTAACCGAATTCACTGCCGCTGCTAAGGGTCAGTTACTCTTGATCATTTAGCAAAACTTCCTTCTGTGGCCGCATGTTAATCCACCAACGGAAAAAAAACAATCAGTTTTTTCGACAGCCTACCGCCCTTTTCCAACTTCCACCTTCCGGGAATCGCAAGGAGGGAAAAGTCTCACGTTCTGCGAGTCGCAAATCCATCAATGGCACCTTACACGTGCCGCCACTACCCTCACTAGCGGCCAGCAACGTGCAAAAAGATGCGTCCCACCTATCGTGAGTCGCGGAGAGATCGACCGAGAACCAACTGCCTAATTTCTGTGGGGAGTGGGACCTTTCAACCCACGGCTAGAAAACTGCCTAAGTACCGCGTAGGACTTTCCCCATCACCCCGCGAGGAGTCATAACGCGAGATCTGTAGCGCATTAGTCCGTGGTGACAACGATTCTTTCATTACGCTCATAGAAAACTCACAGTCGCCTCAAGCTGTACGCGGTATGTGAGCCATGCGAGATAGAGATATCGACCTCAGAAGTATGGATCTGACCACGACATCCTGTCTCATGGCGCAAAATGCCGGTCGCACATTATTTATGATCTGCTAGCTTCCTGCAGACCGTTCATTAAAACGTATAGAGAAATACAGGCAGCGATCGATACGTCATATAACAACACACATGAGCGACGGATTCGTGCATATATATATGTTCATTACCGTGATACGATGTAAGCACGAAAGGAGTGCACGGCATACAAAATATCAGAGTTCATGTGCGAGCGCGTCACCTCAAAGAGACCTACAGAACTCGTGTTCTTAATTATCTAAAGAGAGAAAAAAGCTGCCGGGTCTCATGGGAACCGGAGGGTCGGGGATTCAGCGCCGAGTGAATATTTTGGCGAAGTGTCGGCGTCAGGCGCCCGGCTGTCGGCGCGCCAGGCCAATACTCACCGCATCCGTGTCAACCTCCCCCCGACAGCCGACTCTAACTATTGCTGCGCTGCCTGAACGTGCCCAGTGTCCGCATCCGTGTCAACCTCCCCCGACAGCCGACTCTCACTATGCTGCACTGCCTGAACGTGCCCATGGTCCGCATCCGTGTCAATCTCCCCCGACAACCGACTCTGACTATACTGCACTGCCTGAACGTGCCCATGTGTCCGCATCCGTGTCAATCTCCCCTCGACAACCGACTCTGACCATTACTGCACTGCCTGAACGTGCCCATGTGTCCGCATCCGTGTCAATCTCCCCCCGACAACCGACTTCACTATTACTGCACTGCCTGAACGTGCCCATGTGTCCGCATCCGTGTCAACCTCCCCCCGACAACCGACTCTCACTATTGCTGCACTGCCTGAACGTGCCCATGTGTCCGCATCCGTGTCAACCTCCCCCCGAAACCGACTCTCACTATTACTTACTGCACTGCCTGAACGTGCCCCGTGTCCGCATCCGTGTCAATCTCCCCCCGACAACGACTCTCACTATTACTGCAACTGCCCTGAACGTGCCATGTGTCCGCATCCGTGTCAATCTCCCCCCGACAACCGACTCTCACTATTACTGCACTGCCTGAACGTGCCCATGTGTCGCATCCGTGTCAACCTCCCCCCGAGAACCGACTCTCACTATTACTGCACTGCACTGCCTGAACGTGCCCATGTGTCCGCATCCGTGTCAATTCCCCCCGACAACCGACTCTCACTATTACTGCACTGCCTGAACGTGCCCATGTGTCCGCATCCGTGTCAATCTCCCCCGACAACCGACTCTCACTATTACTGCACTGCCTGAACGTGCCCATGTGTCCGCATCCGTGTCAATCTCCCCCGACAACCGACTCTCACTATTACTGCACTGCCTGAACGTGCCCATGTGTCCGCATCCGTGTCAATCTCCCCCGAGAACTGACTCTCACTATTACTGCACTGCCTGAACGTGCCCATGTGTCCGCATCCGTGTCAATCTCCCCCCGAGAACCGACTCTCACTATTACTGCACTGCCTGAACGTGCCCATGTGTCCGCATCCGTGTCAATCTCCCCCGAGAACTGACTCTCACTATTACTGCACTGCCTGAACGTGCCCATGTGTCCGCATCCGTGTCAATCTCCCCTCGACAACCGACTCTCACTATTACTGCACTGCCTGAACGTGCCCATGTGTCCGCATCCGTGTCAATCTCCCCCGACAACCGACTCTCACTATTGCTGCACTGCCTGAACGTGCCCATGTGTCCGCATCCGTGTCAATCTCCCCCCGACAACCGACTCTCACTATTACTGCACTGCCTGAACGTGCCCATGTGTCCGCATCCGTGTCAATCTCCCCCGACAACCGACTCTCACTATTATGCACTGCCTGAACGTGCCCATGTGTCCGCATCCGTGTCAATCTCCCCCCGACAACCGACTCTCACTATTACTGCACTGCCTGAACGTGCCCATGTGTCCGCATCCGTGTCAATCTCCCCTCGACAACCGACTCTCACTATTACTGCACTGCCTGAACGTGCCCATGTGTCGCATCCGTGTCAATCTCCCCCCGACAACCGACTCTCACTATTGCTGCACTGCCTGAACGTGCCCATGTGTCCGCATCCGTGTCAATCTCCCCCCGAACTGACTCTCACTATTACTGCACTGCCTGAACGTGCCCATGTGTCCGCATCCGTGTCAACCTTCCCCCGATAACCGACTCTCACTATTACTGCACTGCCTGAACGTGCCCATGTGTCCGCATCCGTGTCAATCTCCCCCCGACAACCGACTCTCACTATTACTGCACTGCCTGAACGTGCCCATGTGTCCGCATCCGTGTCAACCTCCCCCGAGAACCGACTCTCATATTACCGCACTGCCCGAACGTGCATTGTATGTACCGGTTTAATACGTGCCCATACTCCGACAGGGTCGTGTGACACATTTAGTGGTTGAAAACGTTTACAGAACATGCACGTCGAAAAAATCTAGTGGAATACATTATTTTGAGGCGACTGAATGGTTTGGTGGAGAGCGTGGGGAACAAGGCTGAGATGGCGGCTGGCAGCCGGATCCTACGCTCCACACCGGGCCGGGGTCCAGTCGAGAGGCGCCCAAACCTACCGCCGCGCCGCGATGTTGTGCGCGCGCGATTACGGTGCACGCCGCTCGATTTCGGCCCATTACGCGACGACCCCGGCTGTGGTGGGGAGAACAAAGAGCAAAAGCGCACGCTGCAGCACGAGAGGGTCGCCACAAATTGCAGTCGGGGACGGGGACACGCCTCGGATGAGCCGAAGCCTGCGCTCATCTGGCACGTGGGTGAGAACCCCCTGGTTCGCGTGTCCGGTGCACTGGGTATCTGTGAGCGTGGAGTCGTGGGGAGGAGAGTTGCGCGGTCGGCTGGATCCCATGATGAATCGCTCAGGATGCATCTTACGTTGGATTGTCGAATAGTGTCGCTGCGCGTTGAACTGACAATGAAATCAGCGACGCAGTGCATGCCTGTACTGGCCGACGCGGAAATGAATGCAAAAAATGTCTCGTGACTGATGTGTGTCGCGTGATTTATAGCTATATGTGTCCGTGTTGAAGCTCAGTATTTACAGCAGTCCCTTTTACTTCTTCAAGGAAGAGAATTTTTGCCCGCCGTTCGAGCGCGGGATATTATGTCAAGTGCTTCACCCGTCGCGGTGCGGAACTTTCTTACCGCTTGCAGTCGGCATTGCGCCGCACAGAACGGGAAACGAGCGCGGGCGCCGTCTCGCGCATTGACGTGAGCCAGGTTTGCACCGACAACTCGAGGTGGTTGGTTCGGAGATCTACGCCAGGCGGCCGTCGCCGGCCTTCGGCTGCGCCGGCACTGGAGACGCGGCCGGCCGCAAGGTGGCGGGAACAACCGTACCAGGGTGTCCTAGGTGCGGCAGTCGAGTGCTGCGCATGCGCGAGAGAGCGGACGTCCCATCCCAGGGCCAGCGCGATGTGGGATGTGATGAACAGTTTCTCGACGCACCCCGCACCGTGGCCTCTGTGGGGTAGGTTCTTGGGACGGACCAAGGAGGGTGGGATTCTGCGGGCGTTTACGGGGGGATCCCTTTATTTGTCTCCCAGTGAGCGTCCGTGTGTCTTGGACCATTCTTTCACGGCGGCCTTTCTCGCGCGCCACGGCGTTCGCCGCTTGGTATCACTTCCAGTGGCCACGATATTCGGTTTTACTGAACTGCAATCCAGGCCATCACTGTCCTGGCTACCGAGATTGCGGGCACGCCAGCTGAAACCTTTGATGTAACTCGTTTCAACTAGTTGGCCATGCAAAACAATAACGTTTCTCAGGCAAACATGGACATGGCATGGCCTTGTGCACTTTTATATTCATTTCGACAAAACTTTTGGCAACACTAAGGAGAACCCGTATTTATTTCCGGGAAAAGGGGCCCACTTGAGTACAACATCACTGGACTGAATGACCTCTTAACCCGGTCAGGATTGAGGGGTCATTCCGTCCCAATGCGGCTTGGTCGTCCGGCTGTCATTCTGGCGGACCACGGTCGGAATCATCTGGCCGATTCGAACTGCAGTTGAAATCCGGATCGACATAAGAGCCCTCGGTTGGCGCAACGACCATCCCTGATCGCCGCGGGTGGTCAATAATCGGCACATAGACCCCAGTTCGGCTTAACGGGCCATGCTGGCATCGGGATGGAGGGGCCCACCGTTCGGTACTGGGGGCCCTGACTACCACAGGACCCCCTCCATTGCCTCATTATGAACACTCACCATAAGTTCTCACGTTTCCTTTCAATGTCAGAGGGCCCCGACCAACACAAGAGACCCCTCTGTCATTCGGGGTTCCGTCCCCGTCCCTGTTTAGCCAATGTTCCCCTGACCGACTCTAGCCCCCATGTCGGCACAGAATAGCCTGTTAAGCCCTGTGAGCACTGAACGGTACAGGAGCCGCGACCACTGTAAATCGCGGGCCCGGCTTGGGAAATGAGCTTCCAGAGCTCAGACCAACACGGAGCCGGTTGTTCATTGTTTGCGATCTCTGGCCGAAAAAGGGGAACACTCTGTTTCGGAGGTCCCCATATCGGTGCAAGAGATCCTGTAACTGACATTTGAGATCACGGTCCTTTGGGCAGAGGTCCTTAATGCGACCTACAGTAGCACTTTCGGACCCCTCAGCCTTCCAATCAGGCCCTTGATCTGTGGTCTCCAGAGACCCTTCGGTCCTGTCGTCGAGCCCCTCAAACACCGCTCAGACTCGGGGCCACTTGCCGCCACAGGACCCCTGTTAGGGCATTGTGGTCCCTGACCGACACACACGCACACGCACACGCACGCACACGCACACACACACACGCACGCACGCAGGACGCCTGCACTGTCCCAGGGTGAACTACAACCAGTCCACTGGGGACTTAAGTCCTCCAGACGGGCCCTTTGATCGTCGGTTCGGGTGGGCCGTCCGGACGCCTCTTCGGGCATCATCGAGCATTTCTCTCGGTCGGCTCCGGCCCCTTGCAAGCACAGGACCCTCTGTTAGGTGCTGCTGGTCCCTGTCAGATGCAGGGGTCCCGACCAGTGTAAATCACTGGCCCCGGCTTTGTAGCTCATTGGGAAGTAGGCCTTTAGGCCCGTGCCGACACGGAGCCGACTGTGCGGCACTGGTAGTGTCTGGCCGACATAAGAGCCCACATCGACCCAGTGGTTCCCCGATCGGCGCAAAGGGCCCTCTAACTGCTGTTTGACCCCCGTCCCCGCAGGCCAGGGCCCCTGAATAAGACCCCGACAAGCCCTTTGTGCCGTTAGACCCTCCAATCGGGTCCTTGATCGTCGGACTTGGTGAGCCCTCTAGGCTCTCCGGGCCTCCTCGAACACTGCCTCTAGGCGATTCGGGGCCCTTTGCCAACACAGTGTTAGGCGCTGACAAACGCTGCGGCCCCGAACAATATAAATCGCTGGCCTCCGCTTCGCTCCTGCCTGCGAAATGAACCTTCCGGCTCATGCCGCCACAGAGCCGACTGTGCGTTACTGGTGGTGTCTGACCAGCCTACAGGTCCTCACGGACTCAGGGAGCCACTGACCAGCGCACGGGGCTCTCTTGCTGGCACTGGAGTGCCCGGCCCTGCGGACCGGGGGGACCGCTGAATGCTGTGTAGCTTCAGCTTGTGATTCAGCGCTCTTCTTCTCACCGTCTATCGAAAGCCGCAGTACAGACGGTTACCTCTATTCGGCCACACGATGGTCGGACTCGACCGCGCTGTCGCATGCAAGACAGAGCCGCGACCCTGGTCGTGGTCTGACCTCGTCTGCTGACACGCAGTATGTGCCAGCTTACATACGCCGAGGGGCGCTGCCGGGCGACCGCTGATCTCGTGGGGACGCCCCCGCTACGTTTCATTGCATATTACGATGACCACGCAAGTTCTCGCGCACAGGCTTACAAGAGCACAGAGGCGCCTAATGGCTCACGACTTAAATACATACAGGATACTATAGTCCCTGTATGTTGGTGTTTTATGCTGGTGCAGAATTAACATGTGATACTAATTAGTACCATGTAAGCACCACGCTACTATAATAGTGTGGTGACTAGGCACCTAATATCCAGAATATGAAAAAGTTAAGATGAGTGTTCTGCATTTATTTGGCCCAGTATTCCCTCTTGGTTCGTATGCGCTGAGGGGCTCAGAGCAGCGTAGGGGGCTCAAGTCAGCGTCAGGGCTCAACCCCCCCCCCCCCCCACCTCCGAAAACATAAGAAGGCCCCTGATGGCGAGTCGACTTTTTGTCTGAACACCACGCTGAGGCAATTCCAAATCCTCGGGATCATTTTTAAGAAAAGAAAAACTAGCTGAATGTACAATGCGGAGCAATGCTGCACTCAGTGGCAATGATGCCACAATTTGTTAGTTGTGTGAAAGTGTTTTTGAAAGAATCCATGAAAATTTGTAACTTTGTAACAGATATTTTGGTACGTGACTGGGTACATGTGGAGAGTGCGGTAATCTGATCTGATCATTTTCAAGATCATGACTGATCCTGGCCATCTGGTTAAGACCAGTCCCACACCCAATGTCAAACCATGCCTTCGACCAAGTGCAGTTCGTTCTATGCAACTGGACATCGCCGGCACGCCGAGGTGAGTATGCCTGTGCTTAAAAGGAAAATTACGGTCTGTCTTATGCAGAAATCTTTCAACCCCATTCGAAGTCAAATGCATACACAATCTATACCGCTCTGTGCAATTTGTAGACTACAATACGAGATTCAAACGAGGCTTTCCAACCATAATCTTGTTTACAAAGTAGGGCCTGATTACCACACAAGTGGCACAGCCATCTATGCTACACGGGCGAAGGGGGTGAGTGTCAGGAGCGTAGGCAGAGTTTGCGACGGGGGGAGGGCAAGTTTGCACGAGCGAGTCCCAGCCCCATTGACAACACATATATGCACTGTGAACTAACAAACCCCACAACCGCTAATAGGCACAGTACCTAGCGCATCAAGAGCTTTCAATATTGGTCTGCCCTGGTGCATTAAACAGTTCTTTCAACTACGTGACGTACATGTTCGCCCACCTATGTGCGAGTATTGCTACTAATGAACCACTTTTGGACTCTTCGTGCCACTGTCCATGCTGGTGTCTGAGATTTCAAACAAAGCTTTTTGCCTGGTCACCAAAGTTCGGGATTACATACAGTAATATCGTGGTAAAAAAACTGCTGCTGTGCCTATACCATAGATCTTCAACCTCACGAGCAGAGACGAATGGAGTGGGGGGGGGGGGGGGGGGCTCGGGGGGCCGCGCCGTTCTCGTGATTTTTGCGTCGGAAAACAGTGGTGACGACGCGCCCCCCCCCCCTTGGGGCAGCCGATGCACTGAAATGGGACCATGAAACGGGGCCATCCAGACAAATCCGTGGTTACGGCCAGGAACGGTAGATATCAGAATGGTGCACGCAGTGCAGTGCCCGCCGGCCATTGACCGTCCCTCTTACCCGCTCGGATTATGTCACGCTGAACCACAAAAATGTGTCTGTGTTTAAAAAAAAAAACATGCGACAACGAAAGAAAGGGCATGCCCGTGTCCAACACGTTTTGCTGTCGCAATGAAAAACAATACAGGTGACTTGTAAAAGGGTTTGATTGGTGCGCATGGGTTTAACAAGTGCGCCTGTCAGGTACATGGAAATGACTGCTTTGTTGTGTCGCAGATCTAAGATCAAGCTGTGGTGGACATGGCAGGGCACGCGGATGACGTGGAGGCCACCTACCAGCAAACAGCCGCGAGGCGTCCAGTGCTCGTCCTGAACGAATTCGGCGAGGACGACGGGGTCAACGAGTCGGGCGAAGACAAGCTCCATGGCGAGAGGACCAAAAATGGCCCCCACGACGGCGACGGGATGGACGAGGTCAACACCGAGCACAGGGCGCTGACCATCGTTGCCGGCTTCGTGGCGCCCAAGTGCAAGCATCTTGATCCAAGTATGGGCTGTCGACCCGAGAAGCACCACCCAGCCGTGTGCCAGACAGCTGGATACACGCGATTAGCCAAGGTGGTCTGATGGCACCGTTACCGGCCTGGACGAGCGTTGTCGAGGCCTTCGAGATCGTGTTCCAGCCAGTGATGGGCCGAGGCATGGACCGAGTCATTGGTATCGTCGACCGCCTCACGAAGCTCCTGCTGAGAAAGCTCCGCGCTGGACAAGCGGATCGCTCGGAGGCTGGCGACGACGGACATCCATCTGCGCCTCGGATGGCTTAATCAGGCTGGGGCTGAGCGGGCTGCTGCCAGGCGCGCAGCCAAACCGGTGCGCGTTAACATCGGTGGACAGCGTTAAGTGAACGTCGTTGTGCTTATGTGAGTATACGTAAGTGACCTTAAGTGAGCATCCTCATGCCTTCTTTGTCTTCCATGCCAGTCTGTCTGAGGCATAGACGGTTCCTTCGCAGATGAACGTTTGGGTTGTTTCAGACTGGTTATCATGCCGCATAACTCTAGATTTAAGCTGAAAAACATATACTTGTGTTCTCTGCCCCCCCCCCCCCTCCCTGTTTGCTTTGTGTCCTCGCAAAATGTGCACAATTAAGTGTACGCTGGGCGCAAGAATCGTTTTAGAAAAATACGGTGAATTATGAGTCTTACGTGTGTTCGGTGAACTGGCCGCATGACGTGACGGATATTTTCTTGATTAACGCCACGCTCGACGACCTTCGGAGGATTCGTGTCATAGTTGATGCAACGTGCAATGTGCAATGTCCACGATGTCCTATGTTCTACTACGCGGCACACTTCTTCAGTCGTCCCAAACAGCCTCCATCACACACCAGTGCAGCCCGGCGCGTCATGATGTATAATGTTGAGGTTCAGCGCGACAGTTCGGATGATGATCCTGGTGCCGGTCAGTTCCCCCTTGGGCAGGCTCGCCAGCCTGCATTTAAGCAGTTGTAGGCTGGCCAACTTAAATACATCGCCGTAGACTCAATATTTAGCATCCTCAGCAAGTGGAAGTGTCATGGCGCACAGTCTCCCGGTTCCCAGGCCTATGTTCGCTGTTATACACCCATCGTGGCAACAGAATCTCCCTTTCATATTTCCTCATAGAACCTCTTGAAGCGCCCTGTGGCGGTCACCAGACGCACTGGTTAGTGCGTGCACCGGTATAGCAAATGCGAAGATAATGCACGCGGAGCGGTGATGCCCGGCCGCAACTTTGTGACGTCACTGTAATAGTGAAGGGAATGTGCCGGGAGAATCCCCGGATGATCATACCTTATTGCATGGCCTTGACTTCCCGTATTGTACGAGGCGGGCGAGCCCTAGCCGTGTAAGACGCTGAGCATGTCAGTTTCAAAAATCGGTTAAGGGATCAGCTGAAAACGTTGAGGTGGTGTGCTCCAGAGACCTGATTTTTCCCCGGGTTTCGGTCACATGAATTTGCTTCCCGGGTGTTAGAATTTAAAGAGCGCGCGCCACACTCACGTCACGACTGAACGAGGGATACTGCCTGCGGGTTACAGCCGAATCTCTCTACCATAACACACATAAGCTTTCCTTGCAATGCATTCAGTGTCCAGGTCTGTTGCTGCTCACCAGCACATGTTTAACTCACCTACAGTCCAACGACACCAACGCGCTCACACACCGGGCGACCTGGCCAATCCCGCGCCCAAAACAACATCGTCTCTCGACGTACCGGCGAGAAGCGCGGAGAATATCTCGCACACGGCACGATTCAACGTTTCTGGATTATACGTAGAAATCACTGTAACACAAGACAAATTAATGCGAAAGTATGTGACGTAACGTTACATGTACCTCTAAAAAGGTGAATTAATGAATGAGTTATTTTCGTTCTTTTTTTGATGGTATGTTTGTTGAAATTTTATTGGAAGCTATAAAAAATGTATATTGTATGGAACTTATCACATGTAATGGTGACGTTAAACATCATCCCAAACACTCAATCGGGCACGTGGAAAACTAAGGCTCCGCGACATTGACATATAAAAGATAGGTCTACGCTCCGCGAGTCTCTGGCTCTTGGGGAGGCGTTAGCATCGGAGAGAGGGCGTATTTTCCATCAAGAAATCCGAGCTGAATACGTGACGAACATGCATAAAAGGGTCATCGAACAAAAGTATGAATTTTTTTTCCATCGATCTACGGAGCGTCCTCACAGAATCATGATCTGAGTATGAAGCTAAAGCAAGGCTTCTTGTTCTCCGTTGAGCAGAACTTCTGCTGGTGTATTTATATCATCATTCACTTTTTTGAGATTTAACTTTTGTTTCAGCCGGATTTTGCCAACCAATATTTTTTTACAAAATCACTACGGTCCTAAGCAGCAATAACAAAGCCGATAAATAACCTACAGCGGCTCTGTCATTGAGGACTGCCCTTGCGTGCGCGCCATTTATGTAGCCTAACGACCTTGTTTGGAAGGGCCAAGAGCCTTGGGGCCAAGTCATCTAACGTGAGGCCGCGCGAGGAGCGGGGGTGGCGTGGTTGGTTTGTGGTGTAGATAAAGGCAATATATAAATTTAGTTCAGAATTATACACTGTGAAAAGCATTGTATTAGACTCGACGTCGGTGAGTAGATGTAGTGATGCTAACCTTATGCGACTGGATTGCTATGTGAGGGTGAAACAATTCCTCCGCCCCTGGTGCGTTGGCATCCGAGCCCCGATTACCCAGCAGCCTGACGTCAGGCGGTGTAATGTTGTACATAATTTAGTGGATAGGGTGAGCAGAGAAATCTTTCATCCCCCTGAAATGGAGCAAACCATGTTCTCCCTGATTTTAATAAAGTTCCTTTTTCTCAAAGTTGGGGAGGGGTTGGCATCCTAGCCAACTGAATAGGGAACTTCACACTTGTTTCCAATAAGTACACCTAGGTTACAAAAGCCTAGGCGAGGGTCAGGGTGTACTTTCCTACCTACTGTTAGAAAAAATCATTATACACCATTCATCATGTTTAGGGCAGGACATATTGTAAATAATCACAAAACAGGTAGATTCATGCTCTTACCTTCAAATTTTTATAATTACGATGGTGAGCTCCCAAGCGCCGCACACACACAGCACCCGCGATACCGGCGCCGTTACTGCGTGCAGCCACAACATTACTGCGCATCAAGCAGCATCAAGAACCATAAAAATGTACCTGGCCGAGGTAACAAGAATCCATGAAATTTTGATCCTCAACGCCAATGGGACGATGGGTTGCAGGGGGATACACTAAGTGTTCTGATACATTAGGTGCTGTGATATATTAGGAGTTGCAATACATTAGGAGTTGTGAAACACTAGGTGGCTTGCTTTGGTTCCCCAAGCCCAATGATACATTAGGTGTAGTGACATATTAGGTGTAGTGACATATGATATATTAGGGTTTTTGAACATTAGGCCTTATGATTTATTAGGAGTTACAAATGTTAGTGGCTATGATAGATTAGGGGTTGTGATATATTAGAGATTATGAACATTAGGCCTTGTGATACATTAGGTGTTTTGAACATTAAGTGTGGTGATACATTAGGGGTTACACACGTTAGGTGCTGCGATAATCCCCCCAATTGGCACAGAAAATTGTGATCATGAGGCGGATTGGGCACCAGAGATGTATCAGACCGACATGGACTGATGGCATTTGTTTACAATGCCGAAAAATTTCATACCTTGCCAAGCAACTCGTTGAATGCTGGTACTCACTCCCCAGCATGCCTGGCTAGCAACAGCAGCACTGCGCATCAGAAAGGAGGTAACCTTGGGCGTCGAGCCGCTTTGGCACCTATATGGTCGATGGGTGTCCGTGGTGACAAGTGAAGGGGACGAGCGCTGGAGGCAAGTGTTGTGAATTATGGACGTCTCACATGAAATGAGAGTGTATCGTGCAATGTGTTGGTAAGGTTATCTTACCATAAATCATGGCATGACATTGTAGGTAATATAGGTTGACATCAAGTGATTAACAACCATTATAATTTTTAGTGACATTTGCAGTGAACCAGAAGCAGTGATGTGCATGGTGGTCAGACAGACTAATGCACAATTGATTCAGCTGTCTTAAATTGCTCAAATTTGCCAAAATTTTGGCTGAAGAAATGTTGCTGCCTAGTGTCCCCTTGAACCATTGGATGGCCTGGAAATGATAATGAAGAACAGTGGAGGGAGACATGTATCAAATGCAAACAACTCAGTGAACATGCTGTTAGATGTACTGCATCATGATATGACTGCTTTTGTGCATTGGATGGCACAAATATGATGATTAATATGATACACATAGGATTGCACACATGATGTACAGGGCAGTGCAGCAGGTGCCTACCCCTCCCCATCAGTTCTGAATATGCACAAAGCCTCATCAGAGTGAGGGTTGCATAACCATGCCCAGCCCATTTATGAATGAGCAGTTGTATGCAAGAACTTAATATTCTTGCACCTGCCAAGCCATTGTATACTGTACATGTGTTAAGCCCCCAATGCCTTAGAAAAACAATTGAGGTGTTTTATGTGTGTATTAAAGGTTTATACTACTGATTGCTTACAGAGTTTAATATGAGGGTGCAAATTTTGTCAAGTCATAAGCTCTTTGTGAGATCATGCCTGAATCAGGCCCCCTCAGCTCATGTTCCACTAGGCATGAGGGGCATGGCAGGTGATGCATCCAGGATCAAAGAACCTAAAAAGGTAAGTTAAGGCAGCTTATGGTTTATGTTTAGACTGCAATTGGTTTTGGCATGTTTGGGATGCATGTTGTTCCAGTACATTAGCTGTATTGCTGTTTACTTTGCCTAAATATAATGCTATACTTGAATGAAAATTATGGTGTTTTATTATTGTCTTGCATAATTTGTTATGCATGCATTTATGGTGTGTTTCATCAAATAAGTCACTTAATAATAAGTCTGAAAATGGTGTTTGGTGCATCCATTAAGCATGTTATGATGTGAAATTTTAGTATGCATGTATTATGACTTAACAACTTAAAAATTACAGCTTTCAGGTTGTATCAGGTGTAATTTGTTCAATGGTACATCTAATCATCTAATGTTTGGTCATTGCCAGATCTTGAACCAGTGGTTTTATGCCTTGGAGCTAATTCCTATTTTTGTTCATTCCTTTGTGGTATTGAAGGAGAGAAAACTAGTCAAAATCCAAAATAACCAGCTTAATAATATACAGTCCAATATATGGCCAATATAATAATGGAGTCCAATAGAGTCCAATAGAGTCCAATATAATAATAAGAGTCCAAAATAACCAGCTTCATTGATCTGTGGTCTGATGAATAGGGTAGTGTTTGGTGCTCATTGCAAATTTGTGATAACAGGAGCTGCATTATACACCTTCCATGGGTTTTTTAAAGGTCAGAATAGATCACTAGCCCAAAATGACACAGCCAACATTTCATTTTTAGTAATACACTGCATAGTGCAATCTTTGTCGCCTATTCAAATGCAAAGCTCAAAGCAGTCTGTTATGATTTTGGTCATGATGACCTGTGAAATGTCAAACAAGGTCATTGACCTTAAATGAGCATATGACCTTTTGCTTAGGACAGGTATCTAGGTTCTGGGGACACTCCAGAGACTAAATTGAAGTTTCACACTGTTGGACCTTATTTTACCTGAAGGTCATGACCTAGGAATCTCAAACCGATCTAAGTGAGTTCATGTACAGGCCAACACACCCTATCGACTTCATGGTTCTAGCTCTCTTATTTCTTGAGATCTCAGCAGGTCAAACTTACCCCCACCTGAGCAAAAGGTGTCTAACTGACCACCTGGGCACATTAAATTGAAGTTAAATAGCTGGTGTGAGCAGCATGAAAACTTTATCACTTCCTGCTGATCGGCACATTCAGGTGTTTTTTTCTTGGTCTGTGAGGAGTTAATAACAACACTGAGGAAGCAGTGAGCTATCCACACCAGGTTCAGTTGTGGTCATTAGCATTACAGCCCTTCATGTCCTTTGCACCAAGGTAACCCCAAGCAGGGCAGAAAGCATTTGTCCTGAGCCACCACTTCATAACCATCTGACTTTCACCATTCCAGCATGCCAGACTGGAAGCCCTGCGGGCACAAGAATTGGCACCGTTGAGCAACTTCTTGACGGACAGCTTTGGCCGGTTCCATGACTACCTGCGTATCTCGCTCTCAGAGCGCTGCAACCTCAGATGTGAGTTATCTGCACACACCCTGAGGGGTTGCCTTGGCCATGATACTAATATTGCACTTTTTTGCGGCCAAGTACGTGCTGCCTGCACTTGCCAAACCACGAAAATGATTTTCCACAATCGACATCAGTTTCTACTGTCGGCCACTCGCCACCACCCATGACGGTGACGCCGTGCATGCGCATGCGCGCAGGCCAGTATTGCATGCCCGAGGAGGGCGTGCCGCTGACGCCCAAGTCGCACCTGCTCACTGCTGAGGAGGTCGTGCGGCTGGCCGGCCTGTTCGCCGCCGCCGGCGTCACCAAGGTCCGGCTGACGGGCGGCGAGCCTCTGGTGCGCGCTGACCTCGCAGACGTCATCGGTGAGGCGCCAGCGGAGGCGGACGAAGCTGTCAGGGCGTACAGGGCAGCTGACATCAGTGGTGTGATGGTCAGGTTTTCTGGTCGGGGGATGGGCAGACACCAGCCAGGATGGTCATCGCCTGTGCTGACGTCTCTGGTCAGAGGGGGCGTGCCTGGCGCGGGCTCTGGTCGCAGGGGAATGGTGGCGGAAAGGCTTCATCCGCGGATGAAGTGTTCATGGTCCGGTACAATCCAACCGAATGGCTCCCCATTTTGCTGCACCAGTATGGGTGTGATGTAGCGACTTGCAGAACGTTATGACAGCCAGTGGTATTCACACATTGACAAAACTTATTGCGTTCCTGACAAAACTTATTGTGTTCCATTGAAAGACAACGCTAGAATATGACGGGAGGTGTAGCACATGTGCCAGCATGTTATTATACATGCAGGTGACAAGGTGGACATTCATTCATGACGCAGTGGATAACGTTTCCCGCAACCTGAGGTCTTGCGTTGACTCACGGCCGCCATGAATAATGGATCCACAAAACATTCCAGCTGGCCTCAAAGCCATTCCCGGCATCCAGTGGGTCGCCATGACGACCAACGCTGTTGTGCTGCACCGCCGCCTGGCGGCGCTGCAGGCGGCCGGTCTTGACGCAATCAACATCAGCCTGGACACCCTGGTGCCGGCCAAGTTCGAGCTGATCACACGTCGGCGCGGCTTCCATCGCGTTTGGCAGAGCATTCAGACGGCGTTGGCAGCGGGGTACGACCCGGTCAAGGTGTGTGAAGGCGACGGAAGGCCAGAGCAGGACCTGTCAAGCGGGCCCACCGACGGCGTGCTGTCGGCACTGCCTGCGTGCTGTAATGGTGGAGTGGGTGTCCGTGCGCGTGCTTAGGTGTGAGGGTACTTGTGATGCTGGTTATTTCTTCTAGCCTGTGTTGTTCGGTGTCCTCAGTGAAAAAACGTGTTAGGGATTCGTGGCACAGCAGGAAGCACTTGTTAGTGGCTTGTGGCATCATGGGAGACACCGGTTTGTTTGTACGCCAACTCGTTAAGCTAGCTCCAATGAGCTCTTTGTCCTCCAAACTATTGCAACCTCCAAGCATCACCTGTAGTGAAACACAGCCGCCCTATAAACCGTAGCCCCCGTCCCGTGACCTCTGACCCCCTGGGACCTGACTCCGCGCGCCTGACCTGCCGACTGTGCCGCAGCTGAACTGCGTCGTTATGCGCGGCGTCAACGACGAGGAGCTGGAGGACTTCGTGGCGCTGACGGAGACGTTCCGGCTGGACGTGCGCTTTATCGAGTACATGCCGTTCGACGGCAACCGCTGGAACGACCGCAAGATGGTGCCGTACGCTGAGATGCTGGAGCGGCTGCAGCAGCGCTGGCCCGAGCTGCGCCGCATCTCCGACCGCGCCAACGACACGTCCAAGGTGGGTGGCGTCTGTAGTGATGGGGGGGGGGGGGGGGGGCACATCTACTGCAAATGGTCAGGCAGCTTCCATAACTTCTGTGCTATGAGGCAGGATTTACTGGCGCATCGATTCGAACTCAGACTAACAGTCCCTGCCGTTGGTCGGGCCAGGCCAGCGCAAGTTACCTTGGCCCATTCGAGGCATGACCAAATATTCATATCCTACTTGAGGGGAGTGTTCCATGTTTGTATGGGACTTGAACTTATTCAAGTCTACGTGTTCTGTCTACCCAGACCAGACACGAGCGCTGCGAGACGGCAACTGTATTAACCCGCGAAGCGAGCGGGCGGCGCCGACTCCGGCGGGTGGCGCCCCAGGCAGTACACCGCCATTCGGGGCAGCGGCGTACCAAAGCGCAGCAGCACTGGCGGCGCGAGCAGGGGCGGCCTCAGGCGCACGCCAGTAACATCATGATACATCTTCCCCCCCCCCCCCCCTTGAGGAAATGCAAATAAATGTATAATATATAAAAAAACGCTTGCGAAACGAAATTATTGGCGACAGACTGCTGCTTCCCTGCTGCTTCCCTGCTGCTGCTATGCTGCTTCTGAGGCTGCTGCTTCCCTTCTGCTTCTCGGACTGCTTCTTCTCTGCTGCTTTCCTGCTGCTTCCCACCTGCTTTCCTGCTGCTTCTCTGCTGCTTCTCTTTGATGTCTCTCAGAAAACGCGGCCACTGCGTGTTTTACGCGGACTGAAACTAAGCAGTGGCGTTGGGCCTTGTGTCTGGGGTACTTGCGCGTTGCAGGGCTGGGCCGCAGCTTCTGTCAGCGGCGGCGCTTTCGACGCGGGCGACGGCACAGCTGGTGGTGGCCGTGGTACCACCGATCGTGGTGCAGGCGCCGGTTCGCGCGGCTGCGGTTGCAGCAGCGCCGGTGGCGCCACCTCAGCATGGCGGCCAGAGAGGAGGTCTGGAGCGGGCACCCTGTGTGCAGAACAGTCAGCACGCCGCATGGAACCGTGCTGTGTCAACACCTGAAACGGAGGGATCTGCATCAGATGACGTCGGTTGCAGGTAGCTGCGTCTAGAGAGCTTCTCTGTGACGGTGGCTGGCTCGGACCAGCTTGCTTCCTTCTCCGTCTTGATCCGAACATGATTCCCGGGCTGTAGCTGCTGAAGATCGCGGGCACCGTGTCTCCGGTTGAAGCACGTCTCCAGCTTCTTCCTCTGCCGATCTCGGAGTTTGGCATGCTGCCATGTCGCTTCTCCGGTTGGCTGAGCGATGGGGAGACGAGATTGAAGTTCGCGTCCCATCAGGAGACGGGCTGGGGAGTATCCGGCTGCTTCCACAGGCGTCGTGCGGTAGTTGAGGAGGGCGAGGTGGGGGTCCCTCTGGCGAAGTATCCACTTGGCGGTTCTCACGGCCCGTTCAGCTGCTCCGTTGGAAGACGGCGTGTGCGGGCCTGTGATGCGGTTTGTAAAGCCGTAGGACGCTGTGAAGTTGGCGGACGAGCTTGAAGTGAACTGCGTTCCTCCGTCTGTTGTCACGAGGTCTGGTATCCCCAAGCGGGAAAACAGGCGCTTCAGACGCTCGATGACTGCGCTGCTGGTGAGACTCGGGAGGCGTTGTATCTCCAGATACCTGCTGAAGATGTCCACCGTGACGAGCCAGTTGCAGTTGTTGAAGTGGAAGACGTCTGCTGCAACGTGCGTCCACGGTCTTGATGGCGTTGGGGTTGTCACCAGTGGCTCAGCGTGCTGGGCTGGCGCGTTCACCTGACAGAACGAGCAGCTCTCGAGATGACGCTTCAGGTCGATGCTGAGTTGAGGCCACCAGATCGATTCTGCTGCCCTCTGGCGACACTTGTTCAGACCGAAGTGTCCGTCATCATGTAGTCGGGTGAGCATTTCATCTCGCAGACTCGGAGGGATGACGATGCGTCGCCCGTGCATCAGCAGTGTACCACACGTTAGGTACAGAACGCTCATCTCTCCCCGAGAGGTGAAGTAGTCCAGCAGGTCGGGATGCTTCGCTCCCTCCTTCCAGCCAGAGAGAGTCTGCTGAACTACGCGTTGTAGGGGTTCGTCTGCTTGCTGGGCCTTGCTGATCTCCACCAGACGCTGTGGTGTGGCGGGAAGATCGCTGAAGATTCTCTCGCAGAATCCATGCATGTCTTCTTGAAGCACAGCGCTGATTTCATCCTGCTTCTGGAGCGGGTGACGTGAGAGGAAGTCGGGCACCAGGTGCTGCTTCCCTGGAACGAAGACCGCTGTGGGGTTGTATCGCATCAAGCGCATGAGCATGCGCTGGCATCTGATCGGCGCATCCACGAGATTTTTCGTGTTAACCAGCGGGATCAGAGGCTTGTGGTCCAGATGCAGCTCGAACGACGGCAGTCCGGACAGGAACATGTGCATTTTCTCGCACGTCCACGTCGCGGAGAGTAGTTCCTTCTCAATCTGGGCCCATCTGGTCTCTGTGTCAGTCAGGCTTCTGCTGCAGAACGCGACGGGTTTGAAGACGGAGCCGTGCTTCTGGAGAACACATCCTCCGATGCCGAAACTGCTGGCGTCGGCGCTGACCACCGTCTCTCGTGCTGGATCGTAGAACGCCAGAGCTGGAGCTGAAGTGACGGCTGCTTTCACGTCATCCAGCGCCTGCTGCTGCTGTGGTGTCCAGATCCATGCTACGTTCTTCCTCAGAAGCTCGTTCAGTGGTCTTAAGCACTCCTGGATGTGTGGAACGAACCGGCCCAGGAAGTTGATTACTCCGAGCAGAGACCTTAGTTCATTGACATTCTTTGGTGGTTGGAGCTGCTGGATCGCTTCGAGCTTCTCTTCGTCCATGCTGATGCCGTTCTTGCTGATCTTCATCCCCAAAAACTTGACCTCGTTCTTCCGGAACTCACACTTTTTCCTGTTCAGCGTGAGGCCAGACTCGTGGATCCTCCTGATGACGGCCTCGAGACGTGCATCGTGGCTGGCAGCATCTCCGAACACCACGGTGTCGTCCATGTAGACGATGATTCCGGGCAGTCCGTCCAGCATCTCCTCCATCTTCCGCTGGAAGCACTCCGGTGCGAGCGAGATCCCCATCGGCAGTCGCAGGAACCTCTTCCTGCCGAACGGAGTGGTGAACGTGGTCATCTTGGAGCTCGCCTCGTCCAGCGGGATCTGGTAGAAACCGGAAGAGGCGTCCAGCTTGGTGAAGGCGTCGCGCCACTCAGCTTGGAGGTCAGCTGCTCCAGAGTAGGGATTGGGAACACCTGTCGCTGCACAGACTGGTTGAGTCTCTTGTAGTCAACCGTGATGCGGACACCGCTGCTCTTCGGCTTCGGGACGGGGACCAGCGCAGAGACCCAGTCCGTTGGCTCGGTCTCCGACGTGATGATGCCGTGATGCTCCATCTTCTTCAGCTCCTCTTCCACCGGCTTCATCAGTGGCAGCGGGATATTTCTTGCAGTGGCAAGGGCGAATGGAACAGCATCTTCACGGAGCTGAATGCTGACCGGTGCTGTCTTCAGGAGACCTGCCTCTCCGAAGACGTCTTCGTTGACTTCACCTGTGGATCTCAGTACGCCCAGGCGCGAGCAAGCAGACCTGGAGAGGAGATCATTAGCTGAGTCAACAACGTAGAACACTTCAGTCTCGGCTTTGTTCTTGAACAGGAGTGTTCCGTGCATCTTTCCTTCTACTTTTAGCACGCTACAAACACTTGTCAGAGTATTTGAAGCATGTTGAAGCGGCGGCAGTTTCAGCTTCTTGTACGTTTTCAGCGTCAGAATGCTAACATCAGCGCCAGAGTCAGCTTTGAAAGCGACTCGTTGACCATTTAGAAGGACTGAAACTCTCCATGGCGCGCAAGCTTTGTCTACTTCGTCAACAAAAATGTTGGGCGGCGATAGTTGTTCAATGGACTCTGTCCGCGCACTCGCTCTGACACCGTTGGAGCGACAAACATACGTAAAATGATCCATTTTCTGACAGTTGTCACAGATTTTTCCCTTAGCAGGACAATCTTTCGGAGACGCATGATGTGCTCTTCCACAGTATCTGCATGCTGTTGAAAAGTTGGTACGCTGACTATGCTGTTGCCGTTGCGCGGCGGAAGGCTGCTGTTGACGTCTGTACTGCTGGTGCTGCTGGCGCGGCTGCCTGTGCCGCGCTGGTGCACAAACCCTACTGATATCAGGCGGACCAGAGCTGTCACGGCCGTTCACGATCTCGACATTACGCATCATCGAAATGACGGTATTTGCAGACACTTCCTCCTCTAGTGACTTCAGCTGAATTCTACGGGACAGCTCCATGTCAGACATTCCTGAGATGAGACGATCTCTGATACGCTCATCAGCGTCAGCGAAGCTGCAATGCTCAGCTAGAGAGAACAAAGCTCTGATGTACGATTCATTAGTCTCGCTTGAGCTTTGAGATCTAAGCTCGAAGTTGTGACGCTCTGCAATAAAGTTCCTTTTCGGAATGAAGTACCCGTCTAGCTTTGAGACAACAACTTCAAAATCCTCCTTCTGCTCAGCAGTAAGCTTAAATATTGGTACGATATGCTCAGCCTGCGGACCCATGCTGTAAATCAACGCAGCTACTTGAACGTCACCGTCCTCTTTGTGTAGTCCCGATGCCAGTCTGTAGCGGACGAACCGATCACGCCAGGTCGGCCACCTCTCAGGCGATGTAAAGTCGAATTCCTCAGGAGGACGAAATCCAGGCATCACGACTTGGTTCACAACTCACAATGCTTAAATTAATGTGCTGCTCATGCTTGCTTAAGCTTACTCTAGGTTCAATGCGGCTGCGCCATATTCAAGTCTACGTGTTCTGTCTACCCAGACCATACATGAGCGCTGCGAGACGGCAACTGTATTATCCCGCGAAGCGAGCGGGCGGCGCCGACCCCGGCGGGCGGCGCCCCAGGCAGTACACCGCTATTCGGGGCAGCGGCGTACCAAAGCGCAGCAGCACTGGCGGCGCGAGCAGGGGCGGCCTCAGGCGCACGCCAGTAACATCATGATACATGAAATGTCATTTCGAAGATTATTTGGTGCGGTTCACAGCACCGCCTTTCTTAAGCCGTAACTACAACCTCCATCTTCTGAGTTATACGCCGGCGAAGATGTGCAGATCATTTCGTGCAGATTATTTCAAGGCCATGTAGGCAAGCATGACGCCATAGCAACGTCATTCTAACCCCACCACCCTATAAGCCATGCGGCGTTCAAGCCCAGTAAGAATATTACCGCCGAGCCGTTCAAATCTTGCGTCTGTGAACACGATTTCCAAATAGAATGGACGTCAATCGGCTCTTAATCATGTTGAGCAAGCTGCACAAGTTTCAGTCACGGATCATGTTTTGCGCTACCTAAGATAAGAAGTCGGACATCGTTGCTGGTTATTACGGAAGTAAGACGTGTAATGGAATAACTCAACGAAAGCGCCATAACCGAGTATGGGGAAACGAGTAGCATCGTAACCTTTCGGGTCAGTGTGCAGGGATTCCACGAGAAAGGGCTAAATAACGAGCTTATAAAGATGCTTAGTTCAGCAGACACCTCCATCACTGCCACTGCCAACTCTCGGCGTTTTAAGTGGTAATAAACTGGTAATAAACTGTTAAATTGGCTACATACAACGCTAATTTTTGACATAGTATGCTGCGAATATGTGGCATGTATGTTTTTTATATTAACGACACATCGAGGCCGTTTAATACTAAAAGAGTGCACTATTGATGTTATATTTTCAGTGGAGTCAGCTGATTGATGGTACCAGCAAACATGCCTCAACCTCATCCAGCTTGATACGCACAGACGTTCAAGGAAGTATATTCGTCATTGACTCGGTGAAAAGTCTTGTTGATTCCTGAGTTGCTCCCGGCTCTACCAGACATTAAGCACAGGCGTTTTGTGGGGGATCCGACGTGCGCGATGTGCTCCGCGCAGTGCGGTCTCGTAAAAACCGGTGGCAAGGTGGCTTAAAGTTGGCTTAAAGTGTCAGTTTTGCCATTTCTCAAACTGCGTCTTGTATCTTGCATTGTTTGTAGGTATCATGATGCAATGCCGGTCTTGTTACATGCGAAGTGTCATGTCTCGTCTTGTCTCATCTAGTCTTGTCTCGTGTCGTCTTGTCTTGTCTTGTCTTGTCTTGTCTTGTCTTGTCTTGTCTTGCCTTGCCTTGTCCTGTCGCGTTCAGCCAGGTGAAGACCTCCCGCCGTAGACCACTCGCAATCGTCTTACACATCGGCCATGGCGTGACAGCTCAGTGTCCGTCCTGCCCAGCGTGACAGCTCAGTGTCCGTCCTGCCCAGCGTGACAGTTCAGTGTCCGTCCTGCCCAGCATGACAGCTTAGTGTCCGTCCTGCCCAGCGTGGCAGCTTAGTGTCTGGCCTGCTTAGCGTGACAGCTGAGCGTCCGGCCTGCCCAGCATGACAGCTTAGTGTCGGGCCTGCCCAGCATGACAGCTTAGTGTCCGGCCTGCCCAGCGTGACAGCTCAGTGTCCGGCCTGCCTAACGTGACGGCTCAGTGTCCGGCCCGCCCAACGTGACACCTCAGTGTCTGGCCTGCCCAACGTGACACCTCAGTGTCCGTCCTGCCCAGCATGACACCTCAGTGTCCGGCCTGCCTAGTGTGACAGCTCAGTGTCCGGCCTGCCTAGTGTGACAGCTCAGTGTGCGACCTGCCCAGCGTCCTGCACCATCCGAGGGGTCCCATGTGTGTGTGCGGCCATGCGCTGTGTCCCTGACCTGCCCTGACCTCTGTCTCACAGGCGTACCAGGTGCCGGGCTGGGCGGGGCAGGTGGGCTTCATCACGTCCATGTCGGAGCACTTCTGCGGCAGCTGCAACCGACTCCGGCTGACGGCCGACGGCAACCTCAAGGTCTGCCTCTTCGGCAACGCGGAGGTCTCGCTCAGGTTAGTGATTTGCTGACACTGCGAGGGGGAGGCTCGCAGGCTTTCACGTGCCGGACGGTTTGGATATTCACATCACACATCGGCGATCGGTCGTGCCCGACGCTGGTGATAAGATCCGATCCGTGATACTGCTACATCTTGTCATTCATAGGCATGACGGTCTATGGTTATTGTGTTTGTCAAGCCGGGTGATGCATTGTATAAAGTGATGTGTACCTCTCATGGCTTGGCCCTTCTGGCCAGGAACGTAGCTAGGGGGGAGCTCGTCCCCCCCCCCTGACCAGCTAAGATGTTTACAGAAGATGCCGGACAATTTTGCTTAAACTAGGTCCAGATGCGCATAAGTCCAAAGAAAAGGTGACTCCCCACCCGCTGATAAAAATTATGGTCATGTGCATGGTCCTCATTGGGCCGGGATGCCTTCCAATAGCGCTCGCAGCGTGTTGACTGGATGAACTCCTCCCCGCCAGAACACCCACCGTTCCCAATATCACGCGGGGCGACCAGGCTCAGTTCTGCCGAAGCCCTCTCTGTTGTTGAGGTCGCCGGGTTGCCAGCTCTGTCAGTGTATTGATCTGGGATGAGCGCGCTGCGTTCGCTCTGGTGACGCCTGCGACGGTCCTTGTGCCGGCCATATCAGATGCAGGGTCAGGTGTCGGCGACGTGCATTGGACGAGCGTAGCGCTGTGAAGAGAGCTTCTGGGTAAAGCTCGGCGGATGTTTTCAGACCAGCGGCGCAATCCTCCGTCGTGCTTGGGAATCAAATCGCGTCGCGACCGGGTAACGCAGGGCGTCTGAGGGTCGTAAAGGCTCTATCAGTGTGGGTATGTGCAGGAAGTATGGCGGTGGGTAGGCTTGCCGCTCCGTACCCTGTTGGGTCATTTCAGTGTGCTGATTTGACGCATTCCACAGGTGGCTTTCGTGGTGATGTGGCGTCGCACTGATATATGATATGATAGGTGATATCAGATGCCTGTGTTGGTGATTTCCTTTTTGTAGCGTTGCCGCGCACGTCACTGTATTCGGCGGCGAAAGAGATAATGTGTCAGTAGTTGCCCTTTGTTCTCTTCAGTTAACAACCCGAGCGCCCGTGCGGTACGACACAAGCGTAATCACCCGCACCTCAGGACTCGGGCTGTCAACCGGCTGGTTGCGGCCGAGTGGCCGGGACTGGCACTGCTGCGTTGGTCGTGCTGGTCCGGTTTGAAACTTGGGTGCCGGCATGCACGTCCAGGGAAGCGCGTCCGGAGAGGGACGGATGTCGAAGAGCAAAGACCACTGCGCTGTCAGATTGCACAAAAATATTAACGATAGTTGGTTTTTTGGATTAGAGCCCTTTCGACCAGAGATGATCATTTCCGGGCCATGGTATGGAGGAAAATGGTTAACGGTGGAGCAGAGTCGCTTGCGCCTGGGGGGCCAACCGGCGGGCTTTAACCCGCGCATGCGCGCTGGGTACCCGGTCGGGGTTCCGCTTCCCGCGGGGCTCTCGGCCCACTCGCGGCTGACGTATGCAACCTGCCCCGGACAATCGAGGTGTGGGAGGATATAGGATGAAGCAAGATAGAGGATAAGAGGGACGGATGTGATATTAACGGTATGGCTCGGTTCGACTACCTCACTTGACAGTAGCAAACATCCGCCTAGTTCCGGTAGTCATTGTGCCAATAGCGGCCAAACACTGGTTATACTGTCAACCGTTCTGTGGTAGGCATATCACTAATAGCATGACCTAACATTGACAGAGCAGCGAAGCTATGGGGACGCACACAGTTCTCACCCGACGCACAATGCCACACACACAACAGCCCTCGTTGGCGCCACCTATTGGTGACCCACACGACTGAGTGTTGACCTCCTGCCGCCACAGCGTTCAGTTGGTGCTGTAGTGTTTTATCTTTGATAGTTGATATGCAATTTATCACGTCATTTATATTATCTACTCTGTTCACGAAATCTTTTCACGAAGTCGTGTAGGTGCATTTAGTTCTGTGTAGCGAGGTAAGATGTTTTAGGAATATAAAGGGCAATTCCATCCCCTGAAATCGCTCGAATGTTAAAGTATCGTTGGGAGGGGGGGCGGGGGGGGGGGGGGTGTCAGAGATTCCAGTTCATTCAAAAATGCTTCACACACGAAATAGTTTTTGGTTTCACACAAAAATATGCAGCTTCCATGCCTACTTAATATTTTGCTACGCAAAACTACGTAATCTTTTGGAAGTCACATGGTATGTCTGCATTAGACGCCTGTGTAGTAATTCCCGGTGGTAGTTCGGGTAATGCATAACATCCACCTTTAGAGACGAGGCTGGGACCGGAGCGCGGCCCCACGCGCCGGTCCAGCTGACCTTTAACCGGTCATTTCCACCCGCTCGCCAAGAATAGCGCAGCCCTCACTGCCGGATGCCTAGATTTGGCCATTTCCCGGTGCTGCCCCGCGGTTTAAGTGCTGATGAGAACACGACGGTGGTGACGTCTCTGAAGGCTTTGCCGCGAAAGCTGCTTCCCGTGCGTTCTGGCGGGCCCAACGTTATTGGATGTTGCCATGGTTACAGATTTTAGAGGGACGCCACGTTTGGCATGATGCCAGAGGAGTGTCTGACGTTTGTTAACTGGGGGGGGGGGGGGGGGGACTAAGCGGCCGACCAAACCGATGTTAACAGCCCCATGCCCAGAGCCTATGGCACCTATCGACATGAAGCCTTCACCATTCGATGCCGCTTAGCCGATAACCCATCATTTCCAGAACGTGGTGACATTGGGTCAAGTCAAAGGTCACCAGAAATACAGCAAACCGAAAAAAGGGTTTGCAGACAACCCCACGCTCCGAACCTATGGGGCTGATAAGCATGAAACCAATCGATGTACCATAGTCAATATTCAATTCTTTTCAGAACACGGTGACCTTAAGTAAGGCGAAAGGTCACCAAAGCGGCCAAAGCCACCTGAAATTAGTTAAGAGATAACCCCATGCTCTGAGCCTACGAGAAAGATCAACACCAAACCTTTACCAATCGATTTCCCATAGTCGATAACCTAACCTCTCCGGAACGTGATGGCCTTGGGTTGGGTCAAAGGTAACAAAAACGGTCGAAACCACCTGGAATTAGTTTGCAGACAGCCCCATGCTCCGAGCATATAGGAATGATCAGCACCAAACTCTTACCATGCCGGCACTAAACCGACACCAAACCCTTACTTTCATGCTGATCTGTGCCATAGGCTCAAAGCATGGGTCTGTCAGCAGGTTTGGTCGGCCGTTTTGCCCCCCCCCCCCTTGTTAATTGGGTTATTGGGATGCTGTGCACGGTGGGACGTCAGAGGAGGAGCTGATGTTTTGTTGTCATGGCGATAGGAACCCTTAGAGCGGCGGGATGTCAGCGGAAATCTGATTGTGTTTTCCATGGTTACAGAGACGCTTTGCGTGGCGGAATGTCCGAAGAAGAGCTGATGCGTCTCATCGGAGCTTCCGTCGGGCGGAAAAAGAAACAGCACGCAGGTAATGGCGGCTGCGGCCAAACAGTCGTTTGCAAAGACATCGACCCTGACGGGGCCTTTTACCTGGTCAACTGAATAAACTTGTCGGTGGGCCTTGAAGTGCCGGTCGCGAGTGCACTCTCTGTTGTGTAATCGGTGGGTGTTTGTTGGCTGCCTCGCCTGTCAGCGGGAGTGCTGCGCCGATCTGGCGGTGGCAGCGGCAGCGGCGGCGTTGACAGCCAATAGAGATGTCCAGGGATATGGCAGCACAGCGATGGGCGTTGGCACGGAGAGCCGGCAGAGGAAATGCACGATTTCATGAGTGATTTACTAGTTTTAGTGACTTATTTGCTCCGACACATTTTAATTTTTTCTAATGTTTTCACTCCCCAGTTACTAAGCTAATGCTTTAGGTGTGGTGTTCTTTTCCATGAGAGTATTACCGTCGTGGATGAGATGGTTTCGGCGTGCAAGCTATTTTTCCGTGCACTCTTCAGATTGTGGCGCTCGTATTCTAGGTTTGCGGGGGCCTCGCACGTGACATGGTCTGTGGACCCGCAAGCGCCCCTCATTCTAACTCAGTCCCATCAGCTGGATGCTGGCTTGCAACACGCGTCCCTCACGAACGCCCTTCACGATGCCGTCTCTTCGCCATATTCACCTCTTCTACGACTGCTCTTGTCTTGACCTCACTGCGTGCCAACCCGGTGTCCGCCGGCGACCTCTCTCGCGGCCCCAGTCAGCTGAGCGTGGTTTGCAGGCATGCTGGATCTGGCCCACATGAAGAACCGGCCGATGATCCTCATTGGTGGGTGAATGCGCTTGTGCGTGGCGGCCATTTCGTGAGTAGCTGTGCTCGGCTTCACTCTGTCCAGAGCTCTGTCCGCTGCGCTTCGTTGGCACGCAGAGTGGTAGTCAAACTCCGGCCCCTGTATCAGCACCGCATCCAGCTGCATGCACGTTCATTGCCCAACTGGGGGCTGTGTTGTGTTGTTTGTCTCGACAGGTGAAGGCCTGCCATGTTCCGGAAAATGGGTTCGTTGCGTGTGTTGATGTTGAGGCCTCGGGCTGAGGACGGTCCCCGCCAACTTTGTCGAGGGAAGGAGTAGGTAGCTGGCAGGTAAGTGGTAGGTAGGTCGTAGGTATGTAGGTAGTAAGTAGGTTGTAGCTAGATACATAGTGGGTAGTAGGCACCTACATCTATGCTAGGGTTAGAAAAGGCTAGAGCGACAAACGGAACGTGGCTCGATACCCAAGGAGACTCACGACCGTCATGGTGTCTGGGGTCATGGCCAAGGTGCTAAGGAAAAATTAAATTGTGTTGTTCAGTCGGTTTTTATATTATCAGGACTACATGTACGTGATTCGTGTCAGCCAAGAATCTTTGGAATAGGCCAACATGGGTCAGAGAGGCAATCTGCTGTTCTTTACGTCAGAAGTGTCCCTGCCAACCAGTTGTTTCTTTTTCTTGGCGGCACCCGTGGATGGTGTCGGAGAAGATTTGAGCAAAGCTTGCATATCGGTTTCACCTTGGTCAGTGGCCTATGTTGGCTTTTCTGAGGTTAAAATACAATGTCCGGAAAGAATGTAGTGCTGATTGAAGGAATGCATCGGGCTAACAGTTAACGAAACAGGAACATAAAAATATGTGGGCCAGATCTCAAGGTCATGCAAGGGCAAAGGGGCACTATCCTAATATGGTACGCCTGGTTTATCGTAACCACTCAGTAAGCCGAATTATGAACCAGAAGGGAAAATAGGACCGTCAGATACCGACAATGGTGCACAGTGTTTCAAAATGCGGGCCTTCAGATCAAGTAAGCTTAGTGACCTTTTTACCTTGAGGCCAAAGTGTAACCCGCGCGTGGAGAAACGATGGTTTGGAAAACACGTCAGTAAAGCTGACACACCATGCAAAAGTAGACCTTCCCAGGGGCTGTAGTTAACGGTCAAGTTGGGTCAGTGACCCACGCCAGCCACATGTTACTGGAGGGACCAGGAGTAACATCGTCTGATGAGCAATATATGAAGACCGCATGAAGATCACATCGCAGCGCATTGCCGGAGTATCTCAAGTCCATCCACGTTTCAGTTCGACGTGCTGAAATTAAGGCTGTCATAGATTGTAACCTTGCATGACCTAGGTTTACAAATTTAGAGGAACGTGAAAGCAAGGTAAGAGAAGACACTGGAAAATGGCCGGACGATAACGTGAGCCGTGTTTCAGCTGTTCCCGAAATTGTCATGGAATCAGATACATATCCTTCCTCCTACCGCCAGTGCGGGTTGACAGTGTGTCAAGAATGGCGCAATATCTAGTTCGGAGCCGTCCATATATTACGTTACATGTGGAGAGATGTGGTTTTGATGGAGCGTAAACGAAGTGTAACAAGGGTGAGGGGCACTTCGTAAGTTTGCGCACAAGTGTGAATGCAAATCATGGTTGTCTTTTTAAAATAGTTGCCCAAAATATAGTAATGAACATAACATTAAAGTCGCCAAAAATATGTCACATAATTCATGGATGACCCCTTATCTGTGGAAGCTTTCATAAACCTAGACGATGTCCACGTGGTTATGCATAGAACGCAGTGCACATTCTCTGGTCAGTGGCATACGCATACAGCGCATACGTCGCGCTTAAGTCTAGATAGCCGACAGCCTGGGTTCACAACTACCACAGAATCTATCAAACAGTACAGCATTGCTATGTGACGTCTGGTGTCTAGCGACAGGCAAACGACTGTGATTGCTCAGTTAAGGGCATTCCACTGTAATTAGCATACCGAGCCGTCCGCCCAGTCGATTAAAGTTGCATTAATGACCATGTGCGTCCCGCGTCCCATGGTCATCACGGACTTTTTTATGCAAATGCCGCGATTATGTCATTGCAGGAGACGCCACGGTCCTCTCCATATCCAACACCGTACCCATCCATACCTACACAAGCACCAAAAACACGTTACCTTCGGTGGCGCGGGTGGTGGTTTTCTGCCAGAATCTTTTTTCCACGCACTCAGATATCCGTTGAGCTTATAGGCTGGGAATGGTGAACGGAATCAGGTAAAAACATATAACGCCGAAAACCAGAAGTGTAGAGTGTTTGTGTCTAGTCTAGACGTGTGTCCGTCTCGCCTTCGACCGAGGTGTTTCCTGGCCTGGCTCTGTCTGTTTGCTACCTGTGTCTTTTCGTTACGTTTCTGAACTCAACTCTGACTATATCGCCCGTCCGTGGTTGCTTACTATGCATAGGGCGCCCATGATCAGCTGGCCTGCTATATGTTTATGTTCATATTTAGTAAGCGCCGTTTTTATTGGTACTACCACGCTTCCCTCAGCCTTTTGAATGTGAGGGCTCTGCCTCAGACGCCCCCTGGCTATTGCTGTTTTTTGGGTGGGGTTGGGTTGGGTTGGGGTGGGGGGGGGGGGGGGGGGGAGGGCCCCGGCTGACGCACTAGCCGGGCATTGGCACCGCACTACCCGAATCACGTGTTTGCCGCCTGCATTCCCCCGTCGCCTCTTCCTTTGTTTTTTTTTCGGCGCATCCGGACGCAATCTCGCCCCGGGAGCATTCTCGTGTCTGCCCACGCTCCCGCCGGAGCTCCGGCCTAACTTGATTAGGCCGCCCAAATGCGAGTGTATGGGACTGTACGCGCGCGGCGTGCGGCCGCACTGGCCAGCCAAACAGGCTCGCGCTCCAGTGTGCCATGCTGCTAGCGCAGATGTCGGCTCGAACGTGGCGAGCGAAACGCGTCCGCCACTGCCAAGCCCACCCACGTCTAAGCCATGCATGTGAGGACGCACGCGTGCCTGAGCAGTCGGCAGCGACGGCGGGTGTTGTTTGGTGTTGGAACTGTGTCGGCTGTGTCCGCTGACGTCTGGGCGTGGTCGGCAGGTCCCACCGGCACCGGTCGCCACCGCCTCGGGCGCCGCGGCTCCAGCGTCCCTCGTCCCCTCCTCCGCTTTCCGACGAACGGCGGCGCCCGGCTTCTCGCCGTCCGCCAGCTGGGCGACGACGCCACCAAGCGGCCTCCGGTGGCGTCGCCGGACGAGGAGCGAGGCGGTGACGGCGCCGAGCGATCCTCGCGGAAGTCGCCGCCGATCGGAGGGGGCAGCGGCGGCGCCTTCCGCCGAGATTACTGGGACCAATACGCTAGCTACTACGGCACCACTCCTGTCGCAGGTGTCGATCGGTCGGCTGACCGGCCCCATGTGGGACCGGCCGACTCCTCCGACCTGCCCGTCTTCCCCTCGCGGGGGTCGTCCGGGCCAGCCGCCTCCCGTCCCGACGCCCCGCACCCTCCCAGCTCGCAGCCGCTGCTGGCCGCCGCGGAGCCTAGCGCGGACGGCGAGCTTCCGCGCCCGGCCCCGGGCGACCCGCTGCCCTCGGACGTGGGCGAGCTGCTGAGCCGCGGCCAAGCCCGCTGCGACGGCGGCGAGCCGCGGCGCCTCACCCACACGGATGCCGCCGGCCGCGCCGTCATGGTGGACGTGGCCGGCAAGCCGTTCACGCAGCGTCGCGCCGCCGCCTCCGGCCGCGTCCTGCTCGGTGCCGAGGCGTTCGCGCTGGTGCGCGCCAACGGGCTGGCCAAGGGCGACGTGCTGGTGGTGGCGCAGCTGGCCGGCATCCAGGCGGCCAAGCGGACGGCCGAGCTGGTGCCGCTGTGCCACCCTCTGCCGCTGGGCCGTGTGGCCGTGACGCTCACGCTGGACGCGGCGCACGAGGCGGTGCTCGTACGCGCCGAAGTGCGCTGCACCGGCCAAACCGGCGCCGAGATGGAGGCGCTGACGGCCGTCACCGTCGCCGCGCTCACCGTGTACGACATGTGCAAGGCGGTCAGCAAGGAGATCGAGATCAGTGATGTACGGCTGGAGGCGAAGTCGGGCGGGCAGAGCGGCGACTACCGGCGAGATCGGCGCTGAGGGCAGGGGTCCGGCTGGGGGACGGCTGCGGGAGGGGCGTGCTGCACGCGGCCAGGCGGGAGGTGGCGAGTGGGTGCCGTCGCGCAGAGAGTGCAGTGCAGAGAGTGCTCAGGGAGGTCGAGGGAGGCGGACGTGGACGGAGGTAGATGGGCGATGCGCGATATGGAGGGTGTCGGAGCACTGGGATGCGGGGGTAATAACGGGTGATCAGCTGTGTGCCCAATCGTCGACGCCTTGGATGCTCGAGTGCAATGGTTCCGTCCGTTGGGGGCGAGATTGAAGTCGGTGAGATTCGCCCGAATTGTCTCGGATCTGTGACAGTCTGGCTGTGACGGATGTCGCTGTGTTGGACAGGAGGCTTAAAGTTGCAAAAAAATTACGGGTCGGTGTTCTGCGACAATAGCCGGGCATCCAATGTGGATAGATATCGCATGCCCGCCGAATTACAATATAATTGTTAAGAGTAGCCACATTCATGTGCTGGGCACATGATGAGCTGACGCATCCTGCTGCGATCGAGCGTTATATAATTGTGGTTGGTTGTGGGATGCTTCCGTTATCACTAGACTAATTCTAGTTACCTCATAATGAACCCGTCCTGTCATTTGTTCGTACTTGACCTATGGCAGATGCCAAGTAAAGGTCGGGTAACTAATCAGGTATTGGTACCCTGGCAGCATACGCGCCGATGGTACCAGATAATGGCTACATGATCGACGAGTTCGCTGTTGGGCGTTGCAAAGCGTCACTGATGCTTGTCGACGTTCGCTGGAACGTTCGGGGGGCGAGAGGCCAGCCGGGGATAACGGTGTTTGGTATTAGTCTAGTCGCGTAGGGCACTTTTATCATTGACACAAATTACTCTGTCTTGTATGTACGGTTGCCATTACAAGGCGGCCCGTGGCTGACTGATGGAATGGCGCACGTACGGTTAGCATAATCGGCAGCTTAGCTTGTTCGCTTTCCGTCTGTGATGAGGCACCGTGCTCTGCCACTCAAGCCTGCCTTACGACGTGTACCTGGCCTGTGTTGTGGTTTTGTCGAAGTGAATGCGGTATTTTACGGCCGCGATCTTCCAGGGCTATTGTAAATCGGCGTTATTCTTAGCACTGGTTGACGCTGTGGTACTCAAGATGCAGTATGCATCCCGTCTCAAATACAATCCGAATCAACTGGAAACATTGTCTAGTCGATAAGCGACAGGAACAAAATGTAGCGATAAGATGCGGCGTTCGGCTTTACCGAAGCACCCACTTAGTTCGTTTCATTTCTTCTGAAGAGTCCTCGATGAAGCGGATAGACCTAGCTTGAGACCATGGTTTCACATACGCTTACTTGCAGTTACCTCGTGTAAGGCGCGAGTACAAGATGCGGCAGGCGAGCATGGTCAGGTGACGCGTGCCCTCCCGCTGCCGGGCCAGCCTCTTCACTCGCTGCCCCGTGCGCCTTCGCCGCGGGGACGATCGTGGGAAGGCTGCAGCTGTACGCCGCGGTCCGAATTCCCGGGGTCTCGCTGCGGGGCTGCGCGTCCCCATCTGCCCGCGCGCCGTGCCGCGCCGTGTCTAGAGCGCCTGTGAGCGGGCAGCGTTTGCTCCGTTATGTTGTCATGCTGGACGGACTCACTCATTAGCCCAGCTAAGTCTGCCTGGCGTTCGCTAATTGGTCCGTTCTCCCGGGCATGGGGATGAGCGACAGTTTCGACACGCCACGTGCCAGAAGCTCGCTCATAACTAACACGGAATTTTGCGCAGCGTTGGGATCCACCACATAGCTCTAGGGACGCGATGACGTAGGGACTGCTACTTCCGCTTGTTGGGTACTAATGACACTATTGCCACGCAAATACCGGAGACGACATTTGGTATGCCAGGAGATGCTGGTAAACATGCATCACAAAATCGTGACACAAAAACTTATTGATGCAGTGATATAGAGAAGCAAGTGCAACCCAGACAGCTGCGCGGAGTAAAGTGGAGCGTGTTCTTGATGCTCGAGCACGGCTGAACAAAGTGTGCCCACTGTCTAAGGTCTGGAACATCTGAGGTACAAAATACAGGCCCCTGGGTGCAGTGTCTGTGCATCCCCATGACAAAATATCGGAGGCCGATCCAAGTCGGCGGAGCCAATGAGGAGGTCGTTCATTCTTAGTCCGCAATTTCGTTTTCATTTTAGCACCGTCAATAGCTTTCGACAGAAATCTACAAAAACGTGCATCTTACGTTACACCACGCCTGCCTACAATGAGATCCATCGCCGTGGAGCAGGTATTTGTGTAAGGCGACAACAAAAATAGTTGAATGTGTCCGTAATGGAACCAGTACGACCAATAAGGACAAGACTGAAAAGCGAGACAAGCAAATTCGACGTTGATATGTTCATTGTAGCTGAATACGTGTATACGCAAACACGTGACTCGTTCCGCTTTGGCATCACGAAAAAGGTATGATAGCTATGATTTACAACTGAGTGGGCAGCGGAAGGACATCTGTGTAGTTAATCCGCGTAGACACGTAGTCAGTGACAGATCATTTCGTCATCTTTTGGAGATCAGCGAAATTCGAGGACAATAACAGTAAAAATGCATTTTTATGTGATGCAGTGTATGAAACATTCCTCCCCGTTTAATATATGAAACCGATGTTACTTAGGCGTCCTTGGAGCCACATTTATCAGCTCAAACTTTGCTAATGTATGCACTCCTTCATGTAGCTCAAAACCCGCAGCACAAACTGTTTATTACCATGTCGACGATGGAAAGCATTTTTATGTTCTAGGGAGCTGGCCATATGTTTTGCTACCAGATAGCGTCGCTCCTCAAAGGTCCACGAACTTCACTGGGTTCGCCGCTTTCTGCTACCACCAAATATCTTTCAACATTCGCGTCAAGCGATGTCACCCTTACGGTTTATAGTTCATGCATACGCTGCTGCTTCGCTTTTAACCATACGCTGTCACGTCAGCGACCTGCAAAACACAGCTTTCTGCTAGTTTTGTCGTACGTAAGGTAACGATGCCTCGCCGTTCGAGTCGCGTTGCCTTGGTTGTCTTCGATAGCATTTGGGAGCCAACTCTAACTCGCATTGCTGCATCTTCTCCAAAGTTCCTAGCATAGAATGGCAACATTCATCAGTCTCTAGAAAAAAACGCGCGATATGTACATGAACTACGCCTGTCCTCCACGATGCCTAGAGAAATATAGTTCCCCGATAAAACAAATTCAAAATCCAAAAATGGAGTGCCGGAAATCGTGACCTTTTCGCAAGATGGACGCACCAAGTTCCTGAGGGCGCCACATTTAAGCGTGGCCCCTTCCTAAACAAAATCCTAAATCTGTCTCTGAGTGTGAGTGATGTTGAGAAGCTCTCAAGAGATTTGGATTCCCAAACATGACAGGCGCTGTTTAGTCAACTATGTTGGTGTATCGTAGGAACCGTGTTGAAATCGAGATACACCGCCACATCGTCGCTGCGGACGCCCACCAGCTGCCAGCCCCCAGCTATAGCGTCGGTCACCTACGCAGCACAGACCGCCTTAAGGCTACCAGCGGCAGCCTTCGCTTGACGCGCTGACGCCTGGTAGAACAGATCATTACGCGGCAACATCGGGGCCAACACTTCCGGAACAGCCAACAGCCGTACAGTCGCACCACGCGCGGCCGGCTCTTCGCGCGGCGTCGACGCTGGCCGACCGCGACGCTCTCGCCAGCGGGTCGGATCTTTCTGCCCTCTGCCGGTGTCCGTGTCGGCGGCCCCGTCTCCGGCCGGCTGTTTCGCCACTCGCGAATCGTGAGCCCACGCCAGCTGCGGCGCGGCCGGCGATGCGTGCGGGCCCTCTCCCGACGCGTGCGCGACCGCAATGCCCATGTCCTGGTCAGGTCAGCCGCAGGCGGCGGCGGTGGCCCGAGGTCAGGCCCTGCCTGCCCGGCTGGAGTCTCTTCGGTGCCGGCTGCTACCGCCTCCAGAGCGGCAAGCGACGCTACGCTAGGAGATCGCCTGAGTGACGTGGCTTTTCGTGCTCAAGCATCTCTAGTTCGAAATATTGCCATAACGACCACCAGGATAACAGCTTTGGTGCAGACTGAATTATTTGCATAGCTTTGTTTAGAACAGTTCCAGCTTGATTTCTGGTTGATTTTCAGTTTGATTTGATTTGATTCTGGGCTGCTTTCGAAACGTGTTTCAAACGTGGGACGCTCCCTTTGAAAAACACACTCATTAACATGCGCCCGGGTGGCCGGTTGAATACCCTTCGCTCGGGTGGTGGGGTCAATTTGACCCCCTCAGATCTCCGCAACTAAGAAAGCTAGAAATAATAAGCTTATAGGGTGCGTTAGCCTGTATGTGAACTCACTTGTGTCAAAATTTGGAGTTCCCAGGACATGACCTTTGGGTCAAATAAGGTCAAACAAGGTCCAACTCCAGATTGGCATCCAAAGTACCCCCAGAGCCTGAGTACCTGTTGTAAGCAAAAGGTCATTGATGTTTATTCAATGTCAATGATCTTGGTTGGCCTTTCGCAGGTCATGGTGACTAAACTCATAAAAGACCGCTTTGAGTTTTGCACGTGAATAAGTGTCAAAAATTACGCTAGACAGCATATTCCTAAAAAAGACATGGACCTGGGCCATTTTAGGTCAGTTAGCTATATCAGCTCTTAAGAAGTCTGCGGAAGATAATAATGCGGTTTCTATTATCAAGAAAAAATTGAAATGAGCACCAGAAACTCCCAGTTGAGCAAGGGAGTCCATTAGGACCTTTTTCGGATTAGAATGGGCCCTCCGCAGGCTCAGAATTGTCCTCTTTTGGTCAGAATGGACACTTGAGCCCTCGCCAGATTAGAACGTACTTTTATAGGCTTACATAATCATTTTACAGCCCAGAATGGACCTTAGCATACCAGAATAAACCCTCCACATGCCGTCCAAGTTGGGGGACGCCGCCACCATCTCTCAAGGTAGTGGGGGGGGGGGGGGGGGCGAGCTGCTCACTCTTCCCCCTCCGCCCCCGGCTCCCGCGTCCTTGAGCGTGCCCACAGATCTTAAGTAATGCTTAATGTTTTTCAGCCGTTCACTAAAAATGCACGTTCTGTCGGCGCGTAACAAGTTGCGTTGCCCTCGTAATTCATGTGCGATATTTTCGGCCAGCCACTCGCGTTTTATGCCGCATACCGCCTTGTGTTTTGGCATTAACACTGGCCGTATGGGGTGAGAGGGAAATAAAAACAGCGTTATTTGTTCCCTGATTGGAGAGAGTTACATGGCGGCGCTGAAAGTCTAAATAAGTGGAAACTAATAGGACGCGGCAGAGCGTAGGCGGAGCTGCCGCGTACAGTTTATTTATTCTGTCTTCAAGAGCGGGGCGCCATTTCGATCCTTTCTCCTCCAAGCGATGGACGTTGATGGGTTAACCTCACCTGTTGGTTCATGGATGTGACCGAGTTTTGCAAACGACACCAGTTTAGCTTGTTTGTTATGGTGACATTAGCAGCACAAAACAAAAACTTGGGCTATGCAGTGCATGTAGGTCCTTTTCGGTTATTCGCCGGTTATTCACGCAGGCCCTTGTTAAATCTGGATCCTGTAAAATATATTCTTCATGTTTGTTAAACAAGATGACATATGTAATCAATGTTTCCTCTGTTGCATTTCATGCACTTTTGCATACACATTTGATGTCCTTCACTCGATCATTTCATCTGATGGCAACCGACGCTGTCTTGGACATTGGAAAAACACATAAAGTTCGAAACCATAACCTATTGCTCACGTTGCAGGTGTCGGGGCTGTCACACAATGTCTTTCAGGGAAATGTCTACAAAATGGAACGGTGTCACCCCGCGTTCAGCATCTTTCTTTTTGCTAGAATTGTTGTTTTGACGCAGCAACTGTTCCGATAAGGTATTCAGTTTACATGGGCCCAATCGGAGGCATCTGCCGCCTGTTTGTGCTTTCATTATAGCGATGTTTCGGTGCACGGTTTATAGAAGAAACAAGGCATATGTCTGGTAATGCTTCAGCGTTTTCCGACTTGTTGCACTGAATATTTACTTTTTAACTACAGTCTGTTGTTCGTTCCTTGGAAAAATAATACACGAGAGCTGCTTTGGTAAGGCTCAAATAAATTTATTGAAAATAAACGGTCGAAAGGAATATCTTTAGCTCGCCTTTGACCATCGTCCAGCTAATTAGGAGCATGCACTTATGGCGTAAAACATAATAAAGCGTTTGCTTATGTCATCACTATATAAACTTGCGAATGCGCGTAGGATTACCACAAAACTTTCAAACCGCCCAATCCGTGATTTCCGTCAACATGCTTCGCTCGCCTCCGACTCACTCCATGTCAAACTTCCAACGAAACCACCGCCACCGCCATACCCAACTCTTTCCGTCGACCCCCTCCCTCCCCAAGGTCGGCCTATTCCGGTGACACTCTCGGCACTGTTCCTCGCATCCGCGTGCCTCCCCGCGTCCACCTCGGCCGTCCCCGGGGAGTCACAGCAGCGCAACTGCCCCTTGCGGCGGCGCGGTCGGGGGCGCGCGCCGCCGTCACTGGCGCCAGGTGAGTTCGTCGTAATCGATGCGACGCACGCGGCGAGGTCCGGCCGGGCAGAGGCGGCGGCTCGTGCTGCGTCGGTCGCCGCCGGCCCAGGTCCGTCAGCACCTCGTCCGGGACGAGAGGAGCCGCGGCTGGCGAAGCCGCACCGCCCGCTGCTGCCCGGTGAGTGGCCGGGACCTGGTGCCCGGGCCGGGCCTCGCAGGAGCCGCGGCTGGCGGAGCCGCACCGCCCGCTGCTGCCCGGTGAGTGGCCGGGACCTGATGCCCGGGCCGGGCCTCGCAGGAGCCGCGGCTGGCGGAGCCGCACCGCCCGCTGCTGCCCGGTGAGTGGCCGGGACCTGATGCCCGGGCCGGACCTCGCAAGAGCCGCGGCTGGCGGAGCCGACCTGCCCGCTGCTGCCCGGTGAGTGGCCGGGACCTGATGCCCGGGCCGGGCCTCGCAGGAGCCGATGTTTGTGTGGTTTGGAATTTGGCGTCCAGCTAAGCTGAAAAACCAAAACCTGGAAACTGCCAGCGTGGGTTGGCTTGGCATGGCTCTGGCGCTACTAAATTTTACCAAGTTAGATCAGTGCGTGATGTTTCAGGTCAGGAGCAATTTTTGCTGGGAAAACACCGTTGTGTGGTCCGGCTCTCGTGCGGTCATGTTCAGCTCATAGATTTCATTGATTTTTTTGTTTGGGTGGGGAGGCGCATCAGCTGCAAAGGCCATTTTCTCCCAGAATGTTTTTCATGTTCACGGCAACAGACCTGCCGAAATAGTTTTCTGGCATTATTTTCCCCAAAACCAGCCGAAAAATCGTTCCTCCAATCAAATGCGTCCTGTTGGAGCTCTAGCATTTGAGCTTACAGGCTTTTCTCATTGGCACTGTTCTTCCCTGACTTGAAAGTCATTTTTGGGGGTAGTCATTGACATAATAACTGCACAAAGACGTGAATGGAACAGTTTTGTGCCCTCCTTTTTGCCATGCACTCCCACTCGCTGATGAAACAAAACACTGAACGCTGATGAACGCTGATGAAACAAAACACTGAACGCTGATGAACGCTGATGAAACAAAACACTGAACGCTGATGAACGCTGATGAAACAAAAATCGAGCTCACTTTATTCAAAAGTTGAATATGACTTCCGGTGGGTTTGTATCTGACAGACGGCATGGTATACTGAATCTGCTTTTGAAGAGTGAGCATGACAGACAAGTGTTTGAAGTTTGAAGAAGGCAGCATTGTGAGATATATTCACTGATGCGATGCAGAATGTGGATCGATAAAACGAGCACCTGCCGATGAAATATTAACGAACGGAGGAATGTTGACAGCAGTCCGGTCATGCTTTTTACTTTAAGGCGCTCTGAAAATTATTTGCGCTCGTTGCCCTGTTTCAATATCAGTATATTGCATGTTGTGTATGTCATATATCGTGCGTATCATCGGGCTTCATCCTGCCACCCACCCATCCCCCACCCCCAATCAGGGGCGAGCGGAGTTCTTCGCCACGATATACACTCGCAATTTGGGGATCAGGGGGATTGCTTCTGGCTGGCATCTTATTGGCTACCGTGGACAGCGGTACATCGCGCACAAGAGTGGTATTTAGCGGCAGGGTTGAGGAATAACCGAGTGGATATGCACGGTACGCAGCTGAGACAGTTGTCGGTGCCAGGGAAAACTAACAGGCGCACATTGATGCGCTAGATGCTGTGCTTTTTAACGTTTGTGGCATCAACGCAGTCTGTTCGCACGGTGCGTAGATACTGTGAATGGAGCTGGGAATCGGTCTTAAGGATCTTGGTCCTCTCCGTCACAAATCCTGGCTGTCCCCACCCCTCCCCCTGCAAATCCTGGTTGTGTACGGTGAATTCATAACACCTACCTTCAAAGTCACAACATGTTGGGAACTCATGACGTACACCTAGCTTCCGTAGCTCGCTGACACTAAAGCTATTAATCGGTCTCATTGGAAGCATTCTGACCTCTCTTTCGCCGAACCCGAATTTTCCCGTGCCTTTTCCCTGTCTGTAATGAGATCCGCACCTCTCCCGGGAGGCCTACCGTCTAGCCGCTGCTCTACATGCCATCCGGCCAGGCGCGCGGCTCGTGCGCGTCCTTATTGAACTTCCGGATAACTTTTGAGCCGTCCCGGAGCTCCTTATGCAGCATATGAGGGAGACGTCTGCAAACTCTTACGTTATGTGACATGCTCCCTAGTGTTCCGGTGTTCCTTAGCATTTTAAAACAGAGCGTTCTTAGATCTGTCACGTAGCGGGTAGTGCTCTTGACCTTACGCTCACTATTCCGCAGACTCACGGACATGTCATAGCGATGCATGATGCATGCCGCGGGCTCAAAGTTAACCCACGTTTAATGGCGCCGCCTGGCCGGTCCAGCGGGAACCGGGACCGGTCACGTGTGACGTCCTGGGCGAGAGCCAATCAGTGGCCGGAGCCGTGCGAGACGCCGCCGGTCTCCCACGAGCCTCGTCAGGGACCTACCGCCTGACCCGAGCGGCCTGCTGATGACATTGGAGCGCGCATAGCGCCCCTGAATAGCGGACAACTTGCGCCGGTTATGGCCGGAAGCACGGGGGGGCGGGGAAGATGAGACTGGGCGTGAGAATGAAGCAGAGTTAGGTCAAGCGAAGCAGCGGGGCGGAGGGAGTGAAACGGAGTGAACGGAGTGCTACCCGGCCCGTTCGTTCCGTCGTGTCGTGGTCAGTTCGGGAGGATACGGATACGAACACGGATACAGAACGGGATACTGGCCTATGCGCTAACAGTTAAACCTGAATAACCTGATCTGACGACACAGCCGTACTCACTGATGCGTTTTAATCGATGCATATTTCAGAGCATCAAATACTTTGGAAATTGCTTTTCTGTCGTATCACGTGTAGTTCTGATAAATGATGCACCACGCCAAGGGCTGCACGAAATACAGGCCACTAAGCCAAAAGATTACAATAAGTCAGATCGAGCATGAGCTTACTTGCCCCAAACGTCGGGCACCAAGAACATTTCAAGAATCTCACGAACATTCCGAGCGTTCTTTGGCTTGAAACGAAATTGTTTGCTTAACTGGTTTCACTCGTGCCCTTACACACAGCTAGAAACGTCAGGTAAATTGTCAACATAGCACGGTGAGCTTCCTTGACAACGTCTAACCATTACCTCCCGGCATATTGAAGTTGATTATTGTCATAATAAAATCCTCCAACCCACAATGCCGGAGAGCGGCAGCTCCATCTTTTCTTGTTGATATACATTAATGAAACCCGTTGTTGTTTGTGTAATGAGACTTACCTCCCGCAGTACGCGAGGTATACGATACCACTTTCCACTTGGATCTAGTATGTTGAGTTTTCGCGACAGCAAGGGGTCCGATGAGACCCTCATGTGACGAAAGTGACAGGGACGCCCGTCTGGCGAGGTTTACACGCCGAGACTGCAGTTCCGTCTCATGAAAGAGGCTACGGCCGCTAGCCTCTCGCAGCGGCAAGTCGGGACGAAGACCATTTAACTGCCAGAGAATCACAACAGCCAAACTCGCGAGGACTCGACAGGAAGTATAGGGACTCAGGGCCTTGTGAAGCTTCACAGCGTCCATCCGTGACAGCAAATTTTATGTTCAAACACACGAGAATTCCCTCCGAATTACTACGCCAGCATTATGTACAGTGGGAGCAGCAGCCTCATTCTTAGTTGCCTGTCTGCACCTTGCCGCCACAGCTTACACAAAGATGAAGGAGAATTGAGCTGCTTGGCCCATTAGCCACTCGATATCATTTCATACATTTGGATGCCCGGGGCGTGCTCACCTCCTCAGGTAGCTCCGCAATGACCCAACCACGTCACGGGTGCACACTCAGACTTCTTAACTGCTGTAATAAATTCAAGCTCGTCAGGTCGTCGCCGTGGTTCGCATGGGAAATAGAAGAGTGAGTTAGATTTGTCGTTCGGGAATGAAATAAGTTAGATGTGGTCCGTGATTGATGTGCGCCAATGACTGTCTCATCTAGACACGAGAACGTGATATTTCAGATGTACATACAGCGTGTGCTTAACTCGTGCAAGTTTGCAACCAGACTGACGACTAGACGAGCAACGGTGCTGAGCTGGATAAATCCGTTCACGCACTATTTACGCTGATGCCGAACACAAACAGCTGGGACGGGGAATCTGATGATATCGGGGTTGCAGTTGCGAAGCAATCAAATCATGTCTGAGCCAAAGACGATGGCTAGCCAGACGGCGCAAACAGGTAGACGTCGACCGAAAGGTGATTTCTTGGAAGGCGATTTTGTACTGCTATGCATGACATGCAGAACCGAAGCTTTCTGCTGCAGCAGCCGAAAACAGGTACAGTGTTTCCTCTGACAAGGAGTTTTCTGGCGCAGATGAGATACCCAGAGCTCAACTGAACTGTGACTTGACTTATTCGAGTACAATCCTTGAGCATAACACTCCCTGGACCTATCAGCCGCCTATGCGATCTTGGTCGCGGTCAGAGCTGAGAACACATGGCTGTAAGTGATATGACAGTGAACTGATAAGGATAAATGTGAATAATCTTTGATGTTTCATATCACGAGGAATCTTGATTCGACCATAGAAAATGAACCACGAAAGTTTGGGAAGCACTCCTACGGTGAGCTGCCGAACAGACATCAGCCGCCTCCCGCACGTGCCGCATCGTGCCGCATCGTGCATCGTGCCGCATCGCTCGCAGCGGCACGCGTCTGAACGGGCCGGCCTGTTCCAGGGTGCCGTCACTGCCGAGCGTCCCATGCGCTGAGAGGCGAACATGGGCGCCTGCCTGAGCTTCCTGAAGTCGCTGGGCTCGTTCCACGGCACCCACCTGACGGCGCAGCAGGTGGAGAGGCAGCGCCAGTTCAGACGGCAGCGCTCCACGTGAGTGGGGGACAGCGGCCGGACGGACGGCGGCTCGCAGGCTTCGGCTGTGCTCCACTTGAGCAGGGGGAGCACGGGGCGGGCGACGACGGACCTTCCGCGTTACGACGTATGTCCATGTGACTATATATATATATATATATATATATATATATATATATATATATATATATATATATATGTATATATATATATACATATATATATATATACATATATATATATATATATATATATATATATATATATATATGTATATGTATATATATGTATATGTATATATATATATATATATATATATATATATATATATATGTATATGTATGTATGTGCAACATGTATATAACCATCTATGACCAGCCCATTCATTTCCTGTTAGTTGCAGTTGCCAGTGTAACTTTGGGAGATTTGTTCGGAAATGGCCGCAGAGTCGGATGAAGTTTTAAGTGACTGACGAACGGACTAGCCAGACATTAACAACAGCAAGCCAGCGTTTTATTCTTGCCTAATTTTATTATGTTATTTCCAGAGGTTTGGGAATCTCAGAGTGGGACCTATGGTTCATCGTCATCTTATCCGTGCAGGCATCTTGCAACCTATTTGAATTACGTAAAATAATCTTTTGCAAGAGTAGTGGCAGGGGCGGATACAAGATTTGGCCAAGGGGTGGGGCACGCATCATTGTAGGCCCCTAGAATTATTTGCCTCTAAAAAAATCCTTGCGTTCCGGCCATCACATTTTTAGATTCTTAGTATGCCATTTGCATACGGAAGCATATCTTGCTGTGCGCAGCCGTAGAAAACTAGGCGTGCCCTGTGGACACACGTGGAGCTTATTCACTTTCTCCAGATCAGGGTTAATCCTGTTATATATATATATATATATATATATATATATATATATATATATATATATATATATACGTGTGTGTGTGTATCAAATTTGATTATTCTTCAGTTATTACAAAATATATCAAATTTGAGATGGTTTTTCAGGAAAAATATGGCATAATATACTGAAATTCGCTGCTAAAGACATTAAAATCAAACACGAACTTGATTCCTGGCTCACTTACAACTCGTCGGCTGGTCGATGTGATCAGCCGATGGGTGATGATGACTAATGCAGAGTTTCTGCTTTGTTGTGAAGTGGTGTAAAATATCCTAGCACCTAAAATCCATTGAGAACGTGAGGCACAAGTAAAACAGGTACCACAAATTCGATAACCAACGGAAATGACCCATACAACGTCGGCGGCACGTAAAATTATGTTCGACAATTGCACGTACAAATTCATCCGCGCATAACCGACTGCTGCTCTAAGACTAAGGCACCAAAGCCAGTAGGGACGGAACCTGAGCGATCATGGGTGCCGCGGCAGGCCAACAAAGAGGCTTCCGTTAACAAGTGAGCGATCCTCAGAGCAAGCGAACGGAGCCCAAAGCCAACGTGGTGGGTCCCTGAATGATCGGGAGTCCTCCGGAAGGCTGGCATATAGGGCCCCGGCCAGAACGCAGAGCCGCTCTGAGCAAAGGAGAATTAACAAAGATCAGTGGGCGTGAAGTGAAGAAAGAGTCCCGATAGGAGTGAAGGGTCGTCCGCAAACCAGATCAAAGGGCAAGACCCCTAGATCAATGTAGAGCGCCCCTGAGCATCGAGTGGCTCGGTGCCTTACCATATATGGGCTCCAGCAACAGCGCAAGGCCCTCCGAGCAAGTGGAAAAAAACCCGAGATTGATATGAAGGGCCCCTGGACAACTGAGTGTGCCCCGGCATATGGAGCCCCAGCAAACACATATAGAGCCTTTCGGGTGAGTGGGAAAGATCCGTGGAGGGCCCCTGTTCGATCAAGGGTGCCCAGGCATGCCAGCAGATAACGCCCCAACAACAGCGCAGGGCTCTACGAGAAAAATCCAACAAAATCAAGGGTACCGTGGAAGGCTCCTTAACGATCAGATTGACACGGAGAGTAGACCTTTGGGACCGCGGCGAAACCGTAACGTCTCAGGGCAGCATATGGGGCCTCAAAATGTCCCCCAATAACTCCCATCTCAATCAGCGAAGAATTAACGTTGCTTACGAGTTCTTTACGTTCGCTTGCGACTGTTCTTAGTCGTTTAGGGGCCCAAAGGCGCCCAACTTTGTTGTGCCTTGTTAGAAACTGAGTCTATTCGGTCGGTCATTTGGAGCCTATGGGTCTCCTTGGGGAACAAAGGTGACATGGATGCGTGCTCTCCCCTCCCCCCTCTGGGTTCGCCACTGGTCCGAGGAGCTTAATAGATAGCCCCCGACAAGAACATGGGGTCATCCATTTAAACTGAAGGGCCTAAGACGCAGCATGGAGGGCCCCGGAATGATCGAGTGTGCCCGAGCAGGTAAACATATAGGGCCCCGACATGAGTGCAAAGCCTTGCATTCAAACAGGAAGTACACAAGACCCAAATTAGATTGACCCTGAACGATCGAGCACGATAGAGCAGGTTATCAGAAAGAGTCTCGATAAGAGCGCGGAGGCCTCCATTCAAATAAGAAGTGCCCAAGACCCGGTGTGGAAGGCTCCCGAAAGATCAGATGTACCCGAGCAGGCTATCAAGTGGCCCCGACAGGAGCGTAGGGCCCTACATTCAAACATCAGGACACAATGTGCAGGGTCCCCGAACAATACATTGTGCCGGAGGAGATGAACAGATGGGACCATCGACAGATGTGCAGGGCCCTCCATTCAAACAGGAGGTACCCAAGACACAATGTAGAGGGCCCCCGAACAATCGAGTGTGCCCTAATTCAGTAATAGATGGAGCCCCCGATATATATAGTAGGTAATAGCATAGGGCCCTCCTTTCAAATAGGAAATACTCACGACACGGTGTATAAGGCTCCCGAACTAATGAGTGGGCCAGAGCAGGCTTACGGATAGCCCCCCACCGACAAGAGCATAAGGCCTTTCATTCAAATAGGAAGTACCTAAGACCCAATGTTGAGGGCCCCCGGACGATCGAGTGTACCCAAACAGGCTTTCAGATGAGCCCCGATAGGAGTGCAGGGTCCGACATTCAAATGACGAAATCCGATATGGAGGGGCCCCGAAAAAACAATGTACCCGACCAGCTAGCAGCTGAGGCCCCCCAACAAGTGCGTTGAGACCTCCATTCAAGTTGGAAGCACCCAAGACCCGCTTTGGAGGACCCCGAGTGACCGAGCGTGCCCAAGCAGGTTAACAGATGGGCCCTCGACGAGAGCCAGGGCCCTACGCAGGTGACAGAGGATTGGAAGGGACCTAGACCAATGTACAAGGCTCATAAGCACATCGTCGATGTGTCGGTGGTTAACCGAGACCGACGCGAAAGACCCTTGAGCAACCGAGAATACCCCGGCAAGGTAACATATGCGGCCCCGGTAATAGCATATAGAGCCTTTCGGGCGAATAAAAAGAGTCCGTAGAAGGCCCCTGATTGACAAGAGCGGCCCAACACGCCAGCAGGAAGAGCCCCAGTAAGAGCTCAGGGTATTCCAAGCAAATGCAAAGAAAGCATGTGCAAAGTAGATGACTCTTTTGCGATCGGATTGACCTTGCAAGTAGACGTATAGGGCCCGGAAACAGCGTAGGACCTCTGGACAACGTAACGATCCTTAAAGGTTCCCTATGACCACCCTCTTAATCAGTGAGGAATGCATTTTGTCTTTTCGTGGGCTCTTTCCTTTCGCTTGCGGCTGTTATTGGTGGCCTGAAAGCACAAAGACATCCAACTTTGTTGCGTTCTGTGTAAAAAAAAAAAAACATTTGTTCGTCGGGCTATGGGCCCCTCTGGGACCCAAGTGGAGCGGACCATGACCACGTGTCCCCCCCCCCCCCACGCTCTGGATCCGCCCCTGGTGGTGACGCGCGGGTTCGCTCAACTCTTTCGCGCTACGTGTTCTGGAGAAGAATCACCTGCCACGCTGGAACCGATGGGGAGTACTTGTTGCGTTGTTTATTGATTATTTGGTGTGTTGAAACCTCATTGAGTTGCCCACACAGCCGGTCCCGTCAGGCCCCCTGTGGCCACCAGTCGGTTACGCCAAGCCCTCTGTGGCCGCCAGCCGGTCACGCCGGCCCCCTGCGGAGTTGGAGGACAAAGACCGTTCATTGCCCCGGCTATTTCCGTAAAACGACATGAGATTAGACACTTAACTGTACACGACGTCCTAGAACTAAGGTCTTCCGCAGAAACCAAACGTTGTGTCAAATGGGAGCTCTGTACCTATTTATGGCTGCGGAGCTTTCAATCACTTGCGCATCAGGGGCGCTTTAACGCTACAAGACCGCAACTAACCAGTCTCTGCGGAACTAAGCAGTAACACCATCCTTATGACAGTATGTGCTAGATTTCGTCTGTTAAACACACGTTTGCCAGTCGTTCATACCGAGAGCCAGAAGGACATTCGCGGAAAACTGGCCCACGACAAAACGCGGCCCCCCCCCCCCCCTCCTGATGCACAGCGCGCGGCCGAGAGCAGCCCCCAAGCCTGATCACCCGATCAGCGACCCACAGAAGCACCACGCGCGACCCTGGCCGCAGCAGACCCGGCTCTATCGATAGTCAGCAGGTCAGAGGTCACAGAACCTATCGAGCGACCCGGGCCGGACTGTGTACTGCGGCCGAAGCGTGGCGGGCCTTGGCAACATGAATTACACATGGCCAGGGAATTGGCTGCGCTCGTTTCGTGGACGTGTGCTGAGGTCGCATGCCGAGCCGTCGCGAGCGGTAGAATGACTGAAGGAGTCGCAAACTGCCGGGTCTTCGAGCCATGGTGGCAACAATACGAGAAACTTTATTCGGAGTGCGGCTCTATGGAACGATGTTGAACAAAAGGCGCGTCGTCACGCAGGCACGCACCTGCGTTGAAGCCGCAGTGTAAGTGTGATGCGCATTGAACGTGCGTACTTCGTACGAACGTGCGAACGTACTTCGGTACTTTCGGAGTGGAGCAACCAGCGGCCTGTGGCTACGCCACGCACGCGACACCCAAGGCACGCACCTGACCTACGAACACGGAACTTCAGTTGGCTGCCCGGATCATCATTTGTTGATGCACTGCACACAATACACAACAGTCAACCGGTCGATTCGCGCCAAAACTAGGCCGCGGCTCGGTCTCTTTAGCGCATGCAAAAGTGCACTTTCAACACTCCACCACAGACTTTTGCCACGCCGCACAACCTAGCATCGGGTCGGCAGTCCGCAAGAGCGCCCTCCAATGCTGGCGGTATTGGGCTGGTAAGCATCCCCGGTACTAGTGCTGGCGGAGACACTCAGTTTTCACGCAGTTTTCATAAATACCCGCATGCCGTGGGATAATTGTGCTGGACACAACAGACCCGACTCCACTATTGCGGCACATCTGGCAACTGCGTCTCAGGTCACCTCTAAACGTAGCGTTTGCAACAGAGTTGATGCCGGCGGACATACGCTGCACCAGAAATAGTGTTTCTAGTCATCATCCATTCTAGGGTCGCTCCCGCGGGAGATCATGACAACGCACGGAAGTACCGACCGCACATCTCTGACAGCCCTACGAAGCGCGCCCGGGCGGTAGCAAAGGTGCCTCGCAAAACTACCCCCATCCCCAGCGCTGTGTCGCCTGCGACTCCAGTCGCAGCCGCCGAGAGCTCACGCCCCTTCTCCTCCCCCGCGTCAAGTCCGTTACAGGGCTGCCTCCGTGCGGGAGAACGTCTCGCAAACTACCCCCATCCCCAGCGCTGTGTCGCCTGCGACTCCAGCCGCCGCCGCCGAGAGCTCACGCCCCTTCCTGCGTCACGTCCGTTGCAGGGCTGCTTCCGTGCGGGAGAACGCGCCGGCGTACAGCTTCGACGACGAGATGCGGCAGCAGCGCGCGCCGCACTCGTCCAGCTCTCAGGCGTACGTGTTCGGCGCCCACGCGGGCGCGGAGAAGTGACGCCGGGCCGGGCCCTGCTCGGGCGGCAGCCGCGTCGAGCACAGTCGATGAGGCAGCCCGCCGACCAAGGGCGTCGCACGGGGCACCGAGGGCATCGTAAGGACTGCGCTGCACCAGGGAGGCGCTGTACGGGCGCGCTGCCGGAGGTGGGGCGTTTAGAGCGGAGTGTGGCTCGGGAGTCCGCGAGGAGTCGATGGGTCACCTCGTCCTCTATCGGCTGCAGATGGGTACGGACCCGTCGAGGAAGGCCGGAGTGTCATCGCGTGGGCAACTGTTCGCGGCTGTCGCGGGATCGGGCCAATGCCCTCCACGTCAGCCCAGGGCCATTTATGTACCCAGGGGTGTAGTTTCCTGTTCAGTTGGGGGCTCCAGCCCCCCGTCTCCCCCAAACTTTGAAAAGCAATGGGGTGAGATGAAGAGATAAACCGCTTTGTTGGCTGTTTTGAAGATGAGTCTCATCATTTCCACTGCTCAGCCCGCCACCAACTTATAAACGAAACTACACCCCTGTATGTACCTATCCTGTGTCGTTCTCGACCATGTGCTCATGTCAGCTCCTGTCCAGAGAATCCTGACTATTTCTATACCTGTTGCTGTCGTGCGTGTTCTCGGTCTTGTTCTTGTTGTGCCATTCTAGGGATCGTGAGCCAGTGCCAAGCGACGCCATTACAGCAGCTCAATAGATATACACCACGGTGTGCTTGCTTTCAAGTGGAGCTTGGTGCGAACGGACGAGGCGGAGTCCCCGGCGCAAATGACGTGAACTATGATGCATGCCCAGCCCGCATGAGCTGCGTCCCAAAAACAACTCCTTGACGCTCTCCCAACATCCATTTCCACGAGGCCATTTCTGAGAGCAAGCTGGCAATGTACCATGCGCCTGCAGGTACGTCTTTATCTTGGTTGTCAAGACGGCCACCCCTTAAAAGATACGAGACCGATGGGTTGGCAGGCCTCTTTACGACTTGCTTCTCGCCGCGCGCTCTTTCATCTGACTTCCTCTGGGAACTGCGATCCAATACTCTAAAGGATGCTTCAACAACACATGCCAGCCCTAGATGAATGATTGCGTAGAAGATCGCACTAGTCCTCCAGCGTGGCACGCACAGTCGGCCGTCAGGTGCAGTTGTGAGCACCGAAGCCACAGTGCGTTTACACTTTGAGCTCTTCCAATAACATTTACATAGCGTACAAACGTTGAGAGAATACAAATAGAGTTGAGGTGGGGGATGAGGGGCGGGGGGAGGGTCGATCACCGGATGAGCAAAGCGGGCCCAGGACTTGGGACCGAGAGGTCGGTTTGCTGCTGCTTGGTCGAGTCTAACAATAGAGTCTAACAATAGTCTAACAATAGCAAGATCAATAACGAGACCAACTTTTTCAAAAGGCAGGCAGATGCATCGACAAGTAGTCAAACAATGCGAGAAGTTCCAACTACCAAAAACTTATTGGGGTTAACGCAGGCACAGATTGGTCATTCCAATGTGCGCTCAGAGCCCGCTCGTACCCTGACCGCCTCCAATCAGCTCTCAATCGCACCCTGACCGCCTCCAATCAGCTCTCACTCGCACCCTGACCGCCACCAATCAGCTCTCACCCGCACCCTGACCGCCACCAATCAGCTCTCACTCGCACCCTGACCGCCACCAATAAGCTCTAGCCGAGGTACCATTTCGTGTGCACTGTATTAAAGACGTGGCCGAGGGCCATCTTAGAACAGCCTCACTGAGTGGAGTACCTAGATTTTCGTCACGTATAAACGACAAACTAAATATGCTCTTGCACTAAATACATATCATTCACAGCGTTGGTACTTTCCTCCAAAACTTAAGATTTTGATGGAACAGGACGTCTGCATTAAACGGTGGAAAAAAGAATCTTGACTATGAAATGTTCTCTCAGTACCTCCAGTTCAAAGGCACTCTTTCTGGGTTGACACCAAAACAAAAGCGGTTAGTGCTTTCTGCAAAGGTTCGACATTGGTCTACATCCAGGTAGTGGGCTTCTCACGCTCAAGGCGACATTCAACCTGAAAAGTATGATCTCTTAGAGTGTCATTTCAAAAGTGTTCTACCTAATTATTTATACATCAACCACACAGCATTCTGCGACATAAGTAGCATGACTTACATTTTCTGATGGACCCTCAGCAAGCATTGCCACCGCTCATGTACCAAGACCTGTTCTACGAATCCAGTGAGCAAAGAGATCGGGCTTTTGGTCACTTGCATTTGTATTTGTACTTTCAGACACATCGATTGCGCATTTAAGTAACTGTTATGCGGCTGACATGCATGGCATAATACGAACATTAGGGAGTGTGCAGAACGACAAGGGACTTTGGTCAGACCTAGAATAAGGAACTAGGAAAGGAACTAGGACTACGATAAGGAGCCAGGAAAGGATAAAGATACGTAAGGGAGGCTAAGTTCCCCGTCATTTGACCTGGAAAGGTCAGGACTTTCTAACAACAAGCGCTACTATTGTCCTGAAGATGATTCCAATGGGTTAGGGGAAAGCGGGGCAAAATGAGGCACCCTGGTAAAACGGGCACCCCGCGATTTCGGCTGTTAGTGGTGGCGTCATCGGAAATCAATGGTTTAAGCTAAAGCTTCTCTGACAGGGGACAGAAATGACGTGCGCTGGGCCTTTCTGTCGGCGGCCATCGTTGGAGGAGGACGTGAGTTTTGGCTTTCCATTTTTTGTTATTATTTTTATGGTGATTTGAACGTTGTTTGTTCTACGAGTATAATGAATCGTGAATTCAAAGTTGCTGCGCTTTGGTGGTGTATGCATGCAGATTCCTTGTGAGCAATTGTGAATTTTTCGGGCCAGTTTTCGTTGCGTGTCGAATCATGTTGTGTTGTTGGCGTCCATGGGGCAGAATGGTTGGGGCAAAATGGGCTCTCGGGGGGAAAATAGGATACGGAAGCTCCCGTTTTGCCCCACCTGAAATATAACTATCGCAAGGAAAGTTTGGCTTAAATAACCCATGTACACAATGTTTCAATGGCAGTAGCAGGCACATGAGTAAAGCCCGAAACAAGTGAATTGATCCTGTTTCAGTTCTATGATTAAATAGTGGTCGAAGTACTGCGTCAAACTGCGAACGTGCGGCCTTGCGATTTGTCGTTTATAAGTTATTGAAGGCGCGCATGTGATAGCTCTATATTCATCGTTCCCTTTAGGCCTAATTTAATGTAATTATGTTGTTTAACAAAGCTTAATTGTGAACATAAGAATTGTAAGTACATACCTGTGATGACGATTCAGTATCACACATTTGCCCATCTCTTTGATAGCCTCTATAACTTACTTGTTAGTCAGCACACAAGCAACGACTTTCGGCCGACCCGTTATGAAAAAAGTATCCTAAAAAGTAGCTTAGGCTATGAAAAAGGTGAAAAGTTAATACATTTTTGGTCATTATTGCATAAAACTCACAGTACATTTCGTACTTTTCCGTACATTTAAATGGTGTGTTTCTCTGCATGCACAGGCACTGGCACTGTACTAACGCACAGGTATTCTGTCTGACAGAACTGGCGTAAAAATTAAATTTAAGTTTTCTTTTCTCTGCTTGTGGGCAAGACCCAGCAAATTGTATTAAGTTTTCATGTTTATTTATCATGTTGTGCCCAGAAACGCTGCCAGCTCCAATAAAGTGGGAAAAAGCCTTACATTCCCTTTAAACATATACGATTTAATGTTTTGTTTTTAAATTATTAAATAGTTCAACGGTTTCTTGTTCCTTAAACATCAGGACTGACTTATTGTATAGTATTACATAGAAGGTGTTTTATCATATCGCCCTTAATATTAAACGTAACTAATTTAACACAAGGAATGAAATGCCCTATAACCAACTAGTTATAAGCATGCAGTTAGGTGTTTTGCTTTGATAATTGTACTTAATTTTTCATAGCAGGTAAACGTTTTCCTAGTTTATAAAAAGGAATATAGGTACACTGGCGGGTCCAGGGAGGGATGGGAAGGGGGGAGGGGCTTAAGGGGCAAATGACCGAAGAGAAAAGCCGATCAGCAATCCTGGAAGCAGGATACGATGGCGAAGGCCATCAAAACAGTCAAGGTGGGAAAAGCGTCCACCAAAGAAGCGGCAGGCCGCTTTCTGGTCCCGAAGTCGACTCTCGACAGACGGCTGAAAAAAAAACACGGGCAATGTCAATAACAGAGGCCACAGAGAAGGTCCTGGGTCGACACGAACCTGTTTTCACGGAAGCTCAGGAGCGAGATTTGGTACAGCACATGATGGAGCTCCAAAACCGGATGTTCGGAATAACGCTGACTGACCTCAAGAAGCTCGCATATGAGTTCACAGACAGAAACAAAATCACTCACCCATTCAACACGGTGACGAAGATGGCAGAGGAGGCGTGGATACGGTGTTTCCGCAAGAGGAACCGCACGGTCTCACTAAGGACACAACAGGCCACAAGCGTTGCTCGTGCCGCGGCGTTCAACTCAGTCAATGTCAACGCGCTCTTCGACAACCTTGAGTCACAGATGGATTCTGCCCAGTTCGGTCCCACACGCATCTACAACATGGGTGAAACGGGATTCGACACGGCCGCAACAAAACAAGAGAAGGTGCTGGCGAGGAAAGGGTGCAAGCAGGTCGGCCACCTGACATCTGCGGAACGAGGCACTCTGGTTACCGGAGTGATGTGTATTAACGCTGCGGGGAGCTACATACCTATAGGTGCAATATTCCCAAGAAAGAGGGCCAACCAGCAGCTGGAGAAGGGTCTTCCCCCAGGTAGCCTGGTGCTGTACTATGAGTCTGGTCGGATGCAGAAGGAGCTGTTCGCGAAATGGCTTGACCATTTCATACAGCACGCGAAGCTCTCGAAACAGGATCCAGTCCTTCTCATACTGGATGCACATGCCAGCCACACCAAGAGCCTCGCAGCCATCCTGCTGTGCAGGGAAGCAGGTGTGGTGATGCTCACCATTCCTCCGCACACCTCACACCGCCTTCAACCACTGGACCGGATGTTCATGCTTCCCGTCAGCACCTTCTTCTTCCAAGGTCAGAGAACGTGGCTCCGAAACAACCCTGGTAAAGTCTGTATGAGATGGGGGAGCTGATCGGGTCAGCCTACGTGCAGGCGGCAAGTGTGAAGACGGCGTTGAAGGGCTTCGAAGTCACGGGGATCTTTCCCACAAACCGCCATGTGTTTGGCGAAGAAGACTACGCAGCGGCAGAAACAACGAACATCTCGCTGGCCGGCACCGCAGACGCACCAGTGGGTCTCAACTCAGCAGCAGCTCCTCTGCCCATGCCTGGGCCCTCTGACGCTGATGTCTCGGTGAGCACGAACGTTCGGGAGTCCTCGGAAACTGTCGCCAGAGACGCAACGCAGGTTGGAATATCGAGGCAGGGAAGCTCGACTAATGCCGAAACTCCGGCGAGGTTGCTCACCGCTGGGGCACTGCCAGATTTCTCAAGCTCTAGTGATGACGAAGATGACGTTCTGGAAGTGTCATGCTCAGCTGGACCGAGCCATGCTTCCCAAGGTCGAACAATACACCCGCAAGCTTCTATATGTCCCTCCGCGAAATCCTCCTTGTGCCAAAAGTGCGCTCAAGGGAGGCAAGAGGTAAAGGACGAAAGAACGGTAAAACGTGAGCCTTGACTGGCACACCATACAAGGAGGAACTCGAGAAAAGAATCGAAGGAAAAGAAGGTAGACAGGGAGGAAATAAAAATGACGGCAGAAGTCAGTGTAAGGGACGAAAAAGGAAGAGTGTAGAAACTCAGAAAGCGCAACGCAAACAAAAGAAGCGTACGCCGCGAAAGCTTACCTTTGGGGAGTCCTCGGACGAAGAAGATGTAGCTTGTCTGTACTGTGGATCTCTCTTCTCCATGTCCAAATCGAGCGAGTCTTGGTCGAGATGTGCTCTCTGCGATAAATGGGCGCACGATGCCCGTGCAGGGATTGATGAAGAGGATGAGTGCGTGTTCGTGTGCGAACTGTGCCGGGATGACTAGGCAGGCTGATGTCTTGTCTAGTTTTGCCATTGGTCATACCTGCTGACGGGTCCACCAGGCTGTGCTCTTTTCGTGTTTTGCGTTCACAGTGGCTAAGAAGTGGATTGATGAGAAGAACGAGTGAGTGTTCCTGAGCGAACTTTGCTCGATGACTTGTGTGTTTGAGACTTCATTGTTTTCGTCCCATTGTCAAACCATCACGCTGTGGTCCTCTAATTCTGTGTCTAAGCCATGCGGCAATGGCTGTCGCTTCATACTAAGCTGTAATACATATTTGCTGGCCATTATAACTTTTATTCGTGGGATCATATTGAGGAAAGGAGTATGGAGTGGGATGGTTCAAACAAAATATGAGAGCCCAAACTTAAGCAATATAGCTATTGGATGTCCAGATAAATACCTACTCACCGATCAATGCATTTATTGATGCGTTCTCATTAAAAAAGTGATAACTTTGAAAATATTTATTTCGCTTATTCAATCTCATCACTTGTCCGCTTTGCTCCGAATACTGCTTCGTTTTGCCCCAAGCCAGGGGCAAAATGAGGAAAAAACATTGCCTGATATTTAGGAGGATCACACTTTAACATGAAGAGGTATCAAGCCAGCGCTTTTATAAGAGATAGAGAATTGATCAGCCTTCAGTATCCACCTGCTAAAGACTTTCTGGACAGACTTATGAACTTGCCATATTCAAAAAGCCGTTAAGGTGTCCGTCTTACCCCGCTTTCCCCTATATTGTAGAGAAAAAAATAGTTAAGTCGTCAATATTCGACAATTCGAGCTATGCAAGCAATGCTTGAACGTGGGGTATCGACGATACCACCAGTCAGCTTGATATCGTTGCTTTAACAGCACTTCCTGGCACATTGAAGGTTGATAACTGTCAGAATCAGAAGTCCGAATTCATATTACTGACATAACTCTTCTTCTTCTGATAGGTTTACACGGTTTACATACTGATGATTCACGTGTTGTTTTTCGCAACGTTCCTTCGTAGTACGCACGCAACCGCTACGTTCAGGGTAATGAAAGCCGCAGCGTTCACATCAAGCAGAGCAGACGAAAACGTGTTCTCAACGTAAAGGTAACGCCGAGAGCCAATATGAACACCATCATATAACGCCGTTGAAATTGAGACGTTTCCTTGTGCGCGAGATCCACGGAAAGCGACGAAAACGTACAAAATATATTCGGCCACTTGCCCTCATCAGCTTGAAAACAAAAGAAGCACAAGTACGTCATGGTCATCACATTATCATTCAACTACGCACCCCGCACCCTATCCGTGTTCAAAATTCACTTGCTTTCCTCCCAACAGAAAGGCGAAAGAGCAATACAGATGCGACTAGATCGCACAAACCCCGCTACTTAATCAATCTCTTCCTCTTCGCTTACCCGGAAAATTGCCTCAGTGACCAACATATAGAAAACAGTGTCGTGACCTGCCATGCCATCCAAAACATCGCAAACATTACCCCATACACCGGTGCACCTTTCATCAACAGGTGGCCACACACTATACCTACCACCCTATACCCACCGGAGTCCTGCCCCGTTCAGGGGACGCACCTATCTGGTGCTCCAGCGCAATAATTTATTTGATTTCCACTCTACATGCACACGGACGGCAAGGTACACACCATGAGCGCCACAATAATACAGGTGCCGGGCGCCGACCATCTCCCATTGGGCGGAGGGGGTAACAGCTTCAGTCATATTCACCGTCGCGACCAATAATCTCAATCCATGAGCCAGCAGGTCCGCTCCATCAGGCGCAAAACATACAATACAAGCCGTAACAAATCACAAACCTGCGCACTCACTGATACGTGTGACAGACAACTTGCTGCCCTTTGCACTGCAGACATTCGTCGAGCCGTGATAACCCCACAGGACGTCCTTGTTCCCCGGCACACCTCCCCCACACACTTGCATTCTAACTCGCACACCACATATTGATAAAAGTATGCCCGAGGCGGGCTTCGCACGCCACAAATACCCACCCGCCTGCCTGGTGCAGAGAGGGGGTGAATAGTGTCTTCGTAGATGCTGTCTTTTTGCGTGATTTCTGTTGATCCAAGCGGTCCTGTAGTGGAATGCCCAGAGGCGCGGCACGTCCTTTGCTCACAGTTCTTAATGTTGAACGGAGGATGTAGGAAAGAGATCGCGAGCCCTATCTGGCCTTTTGACTGACTGCCAACAAAGTACAAAGAAGACCGCTTATTTTGTTTGAGCCCGGTGCGTGGTATTATACAGAGTTCCGGCGGCAAGCCCGATTGATTCTACCTTATATTTTGTTGACCAGGAACGGAAAAGCGCCAGGGAGATAAGATATTTCTGGGTGTGTACGCGCTAGAATGCGATGCACACACCGAATCGAACTGGGAGACACGAACAGAGCGCGTGATTCATCATTTCTTTGGTAATGCATGTACTAAACAAGTAATTTTTTTCAAATTCACGAGGGTTAGAAATATATATACATATATATATATATATATATATATATATATATATCTCTCTCCTCTCCTCTCTCCCTCTCTCCTCTCCCTCTCCCTCTTCCTCTCCTCTCTCCCTCTCTCCTCTCCTCTCTCTCCTCTCTCCCTCTCTCCTCTCCCTCTCCCTCTCCCCTCTCTCCCTCTCTCCCCTCTCCTCTCTCTCTCTCTCTCTCCTCTCTCCCCTCTCCCTCTCCCTCTCTCTCCTCTCCCTCTCTCCCTCCTCCCTCTCCCTCTCCCTCTCCCTCTCCCTCTCCCTCTCCTCTCTCCCTCTCTCCCCTTCTCTCTCTCCTCTCTCCTCTCCTCTCTCTCTCTCTCTCTCCTCTCTCTCGCTCCTCTCCTCTCTCTCTCTCTCTCTCTCTCTCTCTCTCTCTCTCTCTCTCTCAAAGCTTTCGTCGCATTTCCTGAATTCTGATCATAAGTCTCCTTTGAGATCGTAACAAAAACGCATGCGACATTAACTTCAGTTTAGCAGAGTATGTTGTAACATTCCATTCTTGCAGTCTGGAAACAGCAATATTTTGCCACGAACGCTGCTCTAACAAATAGTTGCATTCGACAAAACGAAAACATAAAAAACAGTACACTACAGCTGGATAGTGACGTGATATAACTTGGTG
>NW_023596136.1:46776386-46859940 GCF_011947565.3 Pollicipes pollicipes
GGCGACGACGGACCTTCCGCGTTACGACGTATGTCCATGTGACTATATATATATATATATATATATAATATATATATATATATATATATATATATATATACATATATATATATATACATATATATATATATATATATATATATTCTATAATATATATATATATATGTATATGTATGTATGTGCAACATGTATTAACCATCTATGACCAGCCCATTCATTTCCTGTTAGTTGCAGTTGCCAGTGTAACTTTGGGAGATTTGTTCGGAAATGGCCGCAGAGTCGGATGAAGTTTTAAGTGACTGACGAACGGACTAGCCAGACATTAACAACAGCAAGCCAGCGTTTTATTCTTGCCTAATTTTATTATGTTATTTCCAGAGGTTTGGGAATCTCAGAGTGGGACCTATTGTTCATCGTCATCTTATCCGTGCAGGCATCTTGCAACCTATTTGAACTACGTAAAATAATCTTTTGCAAGAGTAGTGGCAGGGGCGGATACAAGATTTGGCCAAGGGGTGGGGCACGCATCATTGTAGGCCCCTAGAATTTGGGCCTCTAAAAAAATCCTTGCGTTCCGGCCATCACATTTTTAGATTCTTAGTATGCCATTTGCATACGGAAGCATATCTTGCTGTGCGCAGCCGTAGAAAACTAGGCGTGCCCTGTGGACACACGTGGAGCTTATTCACTTTCTCCAGATCAGGGTTAATCCTGTTATATATATATATATATATATATATATATATATATATATATATATATATATACGTGTATGTGTGTATCAAATTTGATTATTCTTCAGTTTATTACAAAATATATCAAATTTGAGATGGTTTTTCAGAAAAATATGGCATAATATACTGAAATTCGCTGCTAAAGACATTAAAATCAAACACGAACTTGATTCCTGGCTCACTTACAACTCGTCGGCTGGTCGATGTGATCAGCCGAGGGGTGATGATGACTAATGCAGAGTTTCTGCTTTGTTGTGAAGTGGTGTAAAATATCCTAGCACCTAAAATCCATTGAGAACGTGAGGCACAAGTAAAACAGGTACCACAAATTCGATAACCAACGGAAATGACCCATACAACGTCGGCGGCACGTAAAATTATGTTCGACAATTGCACGTACAAATTCATCCGCGCATAACCGACTGCTGCTCTAAGACTAAGGCACCAAAGCCAGTAGGGACGGAACCTGAGCGATCATGGGTGCCGCGGCAGGCCAACGAAGAGGCTTCCGTTAACAAGTGAGCGATCCTCAGAGCAAGCGAACGGAGCCCAAAGCCAACGTGGTGGGTCCCTGAATGATCGGGAGTCCTCCGGAAGGCTGGCATATAGGGCCCCGGCCAGAACGCAGAGCCGCTCTGAGCAAAGGAGAATTAACAAAGATCAGTGGGCGTGAAGTGAAGAAAGAGTCCCGATAGGAGTGAAGGGTCGTCCGCAAACCAGATCAAAGGGCAAGACCCCTAGATCAATGTAGAGCGCCCCTGAGCATCGAGTGGCTCGGTGCCTTACCATATATGGGCTCCAGCAACAGCGCAAGGCCCTCCGAGCAAGTGGAAAAAACCCGAGATTGATATGAAGGGCCCCTGGACAACTGAGTGTGCCCCGGCATATGGAGCCCCAGCAAACACATATAGAGCCTTTCGGGTGAGTGGGAAAGATCCGTGGAGGGCCCCTGTTCGATCAAGGGTGCCCAGGCATGCCAGCAGATAACGCCCCAACAACAGCGCAGGGCTCTACGAGAAAAATCCAACAAAATCAAGGGTACCGTGGAAGGCTCCTTAACGATCAGATTGACACGGAGAGTAGACCTTTGGGACCGCGGCGAAACCGTAACGTCTCAGGGCAGCATATGGGGCCTCAAAATGTCCCCCAATAACTCCCATCTCAATCAGCGAAGAATTAACGTTGCTTACGAGTTCTTTACGTTCGCTTGCGACTGTTCTTAGTCGTTTAGGGGCCCAAAGGCGTCCAACTTTGTTGTGCCTTGTTAGAAACTGAGCCTATTCGGTCGGTCATTTGGAGCCTATGGGTCTCCTTGGGGAACAAAGGTGACATGGATGCATGCTCCCCCCCCCCTCTGGGTTCGCCACTGGTCCGAGGAGCTTAACAGATAGCCCCCGACAAGAACATAGGATCATCCATTTAAACTGAAGGGCCTAAGACGCAGCATGGAGGGCCCCGGAGTGATCGAGTGTGCCCGAGCAGGTAAACATATAGGGCCCCGACATGAGTGCAAGGCCTTGCATTCAAACAGGAAGTACACAAGACCCAAATTAGATTGACCCTGAACGATCGAGCACGATCGAGCAGGTTATCAGAAAGGGTCACGATAAGAGCGCAGAGGCCTCCATTCAAATAAGAAGTGCCCAAGACCCGGTGTGGAAGGCTCCCGAAAGATCAGATGTACCCGAGCAGGCTATCAAGTGGCCCCGACAGGAGCGTAGGGCCCTACATTCAAACACCAGGACACAATGTGCAGGGTCCCCGAACAATACAGTGTGCCGGAGGAGATGAACAGATGGGACCCTCGACAGATGTGCGGGGCCCTCCATTCAAACAGGAGGTACCCAAGACACAATGTAGAGGGCCCCCGAACAATCGAGTGTGCCCTAATTCATTAATAGATGGAGCCCCCGACAATAGCATAGGGCCCTCCTTTCAAATAAGAAATACCCACGACACGGTGTAGAAGGCTCCCGAACTAATGAGTGGGCCAGAGCAGGCTTACGGATAGCCCCCCACCGACAAGAGCATAAGGCCTTTCATTCAAACAGGAAGTACCTAAGACCCAATGTTGAGGGCCCCCGGACGATCGAGTGTACCCAAACAGGCCTTCAAATGAGCCCCGATAGGAGTGCAGGGTCCGACATTCAAATGACGAAATCCGATATGGAGGGGCCCCGAAAAAACAATGTACCCGACCAGCTAGCAGCTGAGGCCCCCCAACAAGTGCGTTGAGACCTCCATTCAAGTTGGAAGCACCCAAGACCCGCTTTGGAGGACCCCGAGTGACCGAGCGTGCCCAAGCAGGTTAACAGATGGGCCCTCGACGAGAGCCAGGGCCCTACGCAGGTGACAGAGGATTGGAAGGGACCTAGACCAATGTACAAGGCTCATAAGCACATCGTCGATGTGTCGGTGGTTAACCGAGACCGACGCGAAAGACCCTTGAGCAACCGAGAATACCCCGGCAAGGTAACATATGCGGCCCCGGTAATAGCATATAGAGCCTTTCGGGCGAATAAAAAGAGTCCGTAGAAGGCCCCTGATTGACAAGAGCGGCCCAACACGCCAGCAGGAAGAGCCCCAGTAAGAGCTCAGGGTATTCCAAGCAAATGCAAAGAAAGCATGTGCAAAGTAGATGACTCTTTTGCGATCGGATTGACCTTGCAAGTAGACGTATAGGGCCCGGAAACAGCGTAGGACCTCTGGACAACGTAACGATCCTTAAAGGTTTCCTATGACCACCCTCTTAATCAGTGAGGAATACATTTTGTCTCTTCGTGGGCTCTTTCCTTTCGCTTGCGGCTGTTATTGGTGGCCTGAAAGCACAAAGACATCCAATTTTGTTGCGTTCTGTGTAAAAAAAAACATTTGTTCGTCGGGCTATGGGCCCCTCTGGGACCCAAGTGGAGCGGACCATGGCCACGTGCCCCCCCCCCCCCCACGCTCTGGATCCGCCCCTGGTGGTGACGCGCGGGTTTACTCAACTCTTTCGCGCTACGTGTTCTGGAGGAGAATCACCTGCCACCCTGGAACCGATGGGGAGTACTTGTTGCGTTGTTTTTTGATTATTTGGTGTGTTGAAACCTCATTGAGCTGCTCACACAGCCGGTCCCGTCAGGCCCTCTGTGGCCACCAGTCGGTTACGCCAAGCCCTCTGTGGCCGCCAGCCGGTCACGCCGGCCCCCTGCGGAGTTGGAGGACAAAGACCGTTCATTGCCTCGGCTATTTCCGTAAAACGACATGAGATTAGACACTTAACTATACACGACGTCCTAGAACTAAGGTCTTCCGCAGAAACCAAACGTTGTGTCAAGTGGGAGCTCTGTACCTATTTATGGCTGCGGAGCTTTCAATCACTTGCGCATCAGGGGCGCTTTAACGCTACAAGACCGCAACTAACCAGTCTCTTTCCGGAACTAAGCAGTAACACCATCCTGATGACAGTATGTGCTAGATTTCGTCTGTTAAACACACATTTGCCAGTCGTTCATACCAAGAGCCAGAAGGTACATTCGCGGAAAACTGGCCCACGACAAAACGCGCCCCCCCCCCCCCCCCCCTCCTGATGCACAGCGCGCGGCCGAGAGCAGCCCCCAATCCTGATCACCTGATCAGCGACCCACAGAAGCACCACGCGCGACCCTGGCCGCAGCAGACCCGGCTCTATCGATAGTCAGCAGGTCAGAGGTCACAGAACCTATCGAGCGACCCGGGCCGGACTGTGTACTGCGGCCGAAGCGTGGCGGGCCTTGGCAACATGAATTACACATGGCCAGGGAATTGGCTGCGCTCGTTTCGTGGACGTGTGCTGAGGTCGCATGCCGAGCCGTCGCGAGCGGTAGAATGACTGAAGGAGTCGCAAACTGCCGGGTCTTCGAGCCATGGTGGCAACAATACGAGAAACTTTATTCGGAGTGCGGCTCTACGGAACGATGTTGAACAAAAGGTGCGTCGACACGCAGGCACGCACCTGCGTTGAAGCCGTAGTGTAAGTGTGATGTGCATTGAACGTGCGTACTTCGTACGAACGTGCGAACGTACTTCGGTACTTTTGGAGTGGAACAACCAGCAGCCTGTGGCTACGCCACGCACGCGACACCCAAGGCGCGCACCTGACCTACGAACACGGAACTTCAGTTGGCTGCCCGGATCATCATTTGTTGATGCACTGCACACAATACACAGCAGTCAACCGGTCGATTCGCGCCAAAACTAGGCCGCGGCTCGGTCGCTTTAGAACATGCAAAAATGCACTTTCAACACTCCGCCACAGACTTTTGCCACGCCGCACAACCTAGCATCGGGTCGGCAGTCTGCAAGAGCGCCCTCCAATGCTGGCGGTATTGGGCTGGTAAGCGTCCCCGGTGCTAGTGCTGGCGGAGACACTAGTTTTTTTTCACGCAGTCAGACACTTTCACGCAGTTTTCATAAATACCCGCATGCCGTGGGAGAGTTGTGCTGGACACAACAGACCCGACTCCACTATTGCGGCACACCTGGCAACTGCGTCTCAGGTCACCCCTAAACGTAGCGTTTGCAACAGAGTTGGTGCCGGCGGACATACGCTGCACCAGAAATAGTGCTTCTAGTCATCATCCATTCTAGGGTCGCTCCCGCGGGAGCTCATGACAACGCACGGAGGTACCGACCGCACATCTCTGACAGCCCTGCGAAGCGCGCCCGGGCAGTAGCAAAGGTGCCTCGCAAAACTACCCCCATCCCCAGCGCTGTGTCGCCTGCGACTCCAGCCGCAGCCGCCGAGAGCTCACGCCCCTTCCCCTCCCCCGCGTCAAGTCCGTTACAGGGCCAACCCCGTGCGGGAGAACGTCTCGCAAACTACCCCCATCCCCAGCGCTGTGTCGCCTGCGACTCCAGCCGCAGCTGCCGAGAGCTCACGCCCCTTCCCCTCCCCCGCGCCAAGTCCGTTACAGGGCCGCCTCCGTGCGGGAGAACGTCTCGCAAACTACCCCCATCCCCAGCGCTGTGTCGCCTGTGACTCCAGCCGCAGCCGCCGAGAGCTCACGCTCCTTCCTGCGTCACGTCCGTTACAGGGCTGCCTCCGTGCGGGAGAACGCGCCGGCGTACAGCTTCGACGACGAGATGCGGCAGCAGCGCGCGCCACACTCGTCCAGCTCTCAGGCGTACGTGTTCGGCGCCCACGCGGGCGCGGAGAAGTGACGCCGGGCCGGGCCCTGCTCGGGCGGCAGCCGCGCCGAGCACAGTCGATGAGGGAGCCCGCCGACCAAGGGCGTCGCACGGGGCACCGAGGGCATCGTAAGGGCCGCGCTGCACCAGGGAGGCGCTGTACGGGCGCGCTGTCGGAGGTGGGGCGTTTAGAGCGGAGTGTGGCTCGGGAGTCCGCGAGGAGTCGATGGGTCACCTCGTCCTCTATCGGCTGCCGATGGGTACGGACCCGTCGAGGAAGGCCGGAGTGTCATCGCGTGGGCAACTGTTCGCGGCTGTCGCGGGATCGGGCCAATGCCCTCCACGTCAGCCCAGGGCCATTTATGTACCCAGGGGTGTAGTTTCCTGTTCAGTTGGGGGCTCCAGCCCCCCGTCTCCCCCAAACTTTGAAAAGCAATGGGTGAGATGAAGAGATAAACCGCTTTGTTGGCTGTTTTGAAGATGAGTCTCATCATTTCCACTGCTCAGCCCGCCACCAACTTATAAACGAAACTACACCCCTGTATGTACCTATCCTGTGTCGTTCTCGACCATGTGCTCATGTCAGCTCCTGTCCAGAGAATCCTGACTATTTCTATACCTGTTGCTGTCGTGCGTGTTCTCGGTCTTGTTCTTGTTGTGCCATTCTAGGGATCGTGAGCCAGTGCCAAGCGACGCCATTACAGCAGCTCAATAGATATACACCGCGGTGTGCTTGCTTTCAAGTGGAGCTTGGTGCGAACGGACGAGGCGGAGTCCTCGGCGCAAATGACGTGAACTATGATGCATGCCCAGCCCGCATGAGCTGCATCCCAAAAACAACTCCCTGACGCTCTCCCAACATCCATTTCCACGAGGCCATTTCTGAGAGCAAGCTGGCAATGTACCATGCGCCTGCAGGTACGTCTTTATCTTGGTTGTCAAGACGGCCACCCCTTAAAAGATACGAGACCGATGGGTTGGCAGGCCTCTTTACGACTTGCTTCTCGCCGCGCGCTCTTTCATCTGACTTCCTCTGGGAACTGCGATCCAATACTCTAAAGGATGCTTCAACAACACATGCCAGCCCTAGATGAATGATTGCGTAGAAGATCGCACTAGTCCTCCAGCGTGGCACGCACAGTCGGCCGTCAGGTGCAGTTGTGAGCACCGATGCCACAGTGCGTTTACACTTTGAGCTCTTCCAATAACATTTACATAGCGTACAAACGTTGAGAGAATACAAATAGAGTTGAGGTGGGGGGATGAGGGGGGGGGGAGGGTCGATCACCGGATGAGCAAAGCGGGCCCAGGACTTGGGACCGAGAGGTCGGTTTGCTGCTGCTTGGTCGAGTCTAACGATAGAGTCTAACAATAGTCTAACAATAGCAAGATCAATAACGAGACCAACTTTTTCAAAAGGCAGGCAGATGCATCGACAAGTAGTCAAACAATGCCAGAAGTTACAACTACCAAAAACTTATTGGGGTTAACGCAGGCACAAATTGGTCATTCCAATGTGCGCTCAGAGCCCGCTCGTACACTGACCGCCTCCAATCAGCTCTCAATCGCACCCTGACCGCCACCAATCAGCTCTCACTCGCACCCTGACCGCCACCAATCAGCTCTCACTCGCACCCTGACCGCCACCAATGAGCTCTAGCCGAGGTACCATTTCGTGTGCACTGTATTGTAGACATGGCCGAGGGCCATCTTAGAACAGCCTCAGCTGAGTGGAGTACCTAGATTTTCGTCACGTATAAACGACAAACCAAATATGTTCTTGCACTAAATACATATCATTCACAGCGTTGGTACTTTCCTCCAAAACCTAAGATTTTGATGGAACAGGACGTCTGCATTAAACGGTGGAAAAAAGAATCTTGACTATGAAATGTTCTCTCAGTACCTCCAGTTCAAAGGCACTCTTTCTGGGTTGACACCAAAACAAAAGCGGTTAGTGCCTTCTGCAAAGGTTCGACATTGGTCTACATCCGGGTAGTGGGCTTCTCACGCTCAAGGCGACATTCAACCTGAAAAGTATGATCTCTTAAAGTGTCATTTCAAAAGTGTTCTACCTAATTATTTATACATCAACCACACAGCATTCTGAGACATAAGTAGCATGACTTACATTTTCTGATGGACTCTCAGCAAGCATTGCTACCGCTCATGTACCGAGACCTGTTCTACGAATCCAGCGCGCAAAGAGATCGCGCTTTTGGTCACTTGCATTTGTATTTGTACTTTCAGACACATCGATTGCGCATTTAAGTAACTGTTATGCGGCTGACATGCATGGCATAATACGAACATTAGGGAGTGTGCAGAACGACAAGGGACTTTGGTCAGACCTAGAATAAGGAACTAGGAAAGGAACTAGGACTACGATAAGGAGCCAGGAAAGGATAAAGATACGTAAGGGAGGCTAAGTTCCCCGTCATTTGACCTGGAAAGGTCAGGACTTTCTAACAACAGGCGCTACTATTGTCCTGAAGATGATTCCAATGGGTTAGGGGAAAGCGGGGCAAAATGAGGCACCCTGGTAAAACGGGCACCCCGCGATTTCGGCTGTTAGTGGTGGCGTCATCGGAAATCAATGGTTTAAGCTAAAGCTTCTCTGACAGGGGACAGAAATGACGTGCGCTGGGCCTTTCTGTCGGCGGCCATCGTTGGAGGAGGACGTGAGTTTTGGCTTTCCATTTTTTGTTATTATTTTTATGGTGATTTGAACGTTGTTTGTTCTACGAGTATAATGAATCGTGAATTCAAAGTTGCTGCGCTTTGGTGGTGTATGCATGCAGATTCCTTGTGAGCAATTGTGAATTTTTCGGGCCAGTTTTCGTTGCGTGTCGAATCATGTTGTGTTGTTGGCGTCCATGGGGCAGAATGGTTGGGGCAAAATGGGCTCTCGGGGGGAAAATAGGATACGGAAGCTCCCGTTTTGCCCCACCTGAAATATAACTATCGCAAGGAAAGTTTGGCTTAAATAACCCATGTACACAATGTTTCAATGGCAGTAGCAGGCACATGAGTAAAGCCCGAAACAAGTGAATTGATCCTGTTTCAGTTCTATGATTAAATAGTGGTCGAAGTACTGCGTCAAACTGCGAACGTGCGGCCTTGCGATTTGTCGTTTATAAGTTATTGAAGGCGCGCATGTGATAGCTCTATATTCATCGTTCCCTTTAGGCCTAATTTAATGTAATTATGTTGTTTAACAAAGCTTAATTGTGAACATAAGAATTGTAAGTACATACCTGTGATGACGATTCAGTATCACACATTTGCCCATCTCTTTGATAGCCTCTATAACTTACTTGTTAGTCAGCACACAAGCAACGACTTTCGGCCGACCCGTTATGAAAAAAGTATCCTAAAAAGTAGCTTAGGCTATGAAAAAGGTGAAAAGTTAATACATTTTTGGTCATTATTGCATAAAACTCACAGTACATTTCGTACTTTTCCGTACATTTAAATGGTGTGTTTCTCTGCATGCACAGGCACTGGCACTGTACTAACGCACAGGTATTCTGTCTGACAGAACTGGCGTAAAAATTAAATTTAAGTTTTCTTTTCTCTGCTTGTGGGCAAGACCCAGCAAATTGTATTAAGTTTTAATGTTTATTTATCATGTTGTGCCCAGAAACGCTGCCAACTCCAATAAAGTGGGAAAAAGCCTTACATTCCCTTTAAACATATACGATTCAATGTTTTGTTTTTAAATTATTTAATAGTTCAACGGTTTCTTGTTCCTTAAACATCAGGACTGACTTATTGTATAGTATTACATAGAAGGTGTTTTATCATATCGCCCCTAATATTAAACGTGACTAATTTAACACAAGGAATGAAATGCCCTATAACCAACTAGTTATAAGCATGCAGTTAGTGTTTTTCTTTGATAATTGTACTTAATTTTCCATAGCAGATAAACGTTTTCCTAGTTTATAAAAAGGAATATAGGTACACTGGCGGGTCCAGGGAGGGATGGGAAGGGGGGAGGGGCTTAAGGGGCAAATGACCGAAGAGAAAAGCCGATCAGCAATCCTGGAAGCAGGATACGATGGCGAAGGCCATCAAAACAGTCAAGGTGGGAAAAGCGTCCACCAAAGAAGCGGCAGGCCGCTTTCTGGTCCCGAAGTCGACTCTCGACAGACGGCTGAAAAAAAAACACGGGCAATGTCAATAACAGAGGCCACAGAGAAGGTCCTGGGTCGACACGAACCTGTTTTCACGGAAGCTCAGGAGCGAGATTTGGTACAGCACATGATGGAGCTCCAAAACCGGATGTTCGGAATAACGCTGACTGACCTCAAGAAGCTCGCATATGAGTTCACAGACAGAAACAAAATCACTCACCCATTCAACACGGTGACGAAGATGGCAGAGGAGGCGTGGATACGGTGTTTCCGCAAGAGGAACCGCACGGTCTCACTAAGGACACAACAGGCCACAAGCGTTGCTCGTGCCGCGGCGTTCAACTCAGTCAATGTCAACGCGCTCTTCGACAACCTTGAGTCACAGATGGATTCTGCCCAGTTCGGTCCCACACGCATCTACAACATGGGTGAAACGGGATTCGACACGGCCGCAACAAAACAAGAGAAGGTGCTGGCGAGGAAAGGGTGCAAGCAGGTCGGCCACCTGACATCTGCGGAACGAGGCACTCTGGTTACCGGAGTGATGTGTATTAACGCTGCGGGGAGCTACATACCTATAGGTGCAATATTCCCAAGAAAGAGGGCCAACCAGCAGCTGGAGAAGGGTCTTCCCCCAGGTAGCCTGGTGCTGTACTATGAGTCTGGTCGGATGCAGAAGGAGCTGTTCGCGAAATGGCTTGACCATTTCATACAGCACGCGAAGCTCTCGAAACAGGATCCAGTCCTTCTCATACTGGATGCACATGCCAGCCACACCAAGAGCCTCGCAGCCATCCTGCTGTGCAGGGAAGCAGGTGTGGTGATGCTCACCATTCCTCCGCACACCTCACACCGCCTTCAACCACTGGACCGGATGTTCATGCTTCCCGTCAGCACCTTCTTCTTCCAAGGTCAGAGAACGTGGCTCCGAAACAACCCTGGTAAAGTCTGTATGAGATGGGGGAGCTGATCGGGTCAGCCTACGTGCAGGCGGCAAGTGTGAAGACGGCGTTGAAGGGCTTCGAAGTCACGGGGATCTTTCCCACAAACCGCCATGTGTTTGGCGAAGAAGACTACGCAGCGGCAGAAACAACGAACATCTCGCTGGCCGGCACCGCAGACGCACCAGTGGGTCTCAACTCAGCAGCAGCTCCTCTGCCCATGCCTGGGCCCTCTGACGTTGATGTCTCGGTGAGCACGAACGTTCGGGAGTCCTCGGAAACTGTCGCCGGAGACGCAACGCAGGCTGGAATATCGGGGCAGGGAAGCTCGACTAATGCCGAAACTCCGGCGAGGTTGCTCACCGCTGGGGCACTGCCAGATGATTTCTCAAGGTCTAGTGATGACGAAGATGACGTTCTAGAAGTGTCATGCTCAGCTGGACCGAGCCATGCTTCCCAAGGTCGAACAATACACCCGCAAGCTTCTATGCGTCCCTCCGCGAAATCCTCCTTGTGCCAAAAGTGCGCTCAAGGGAGGCGAGAGGTAAAGGACGAAAGAACGGTAAAACGTGAGTCTTGACTGGCACACCATACAAGGAGGAACTCGAGAAAAGAATCGAAGGAAAAGAAGGTAGACAGGGAGGAAATAAAAATGACGGCAGAAGTCAGTGTAAGGGACGAAAAAGGAAGAGAGTACAAACTCAGAAAGCGCAACGCAAACAAAAGAAGCGTACGCCGCGAAAGCTTACCTTTGGGGAGTCCTCGGACGAAGAAGATGTAGCTTGTCTGTACTGTGGATCTCTCTTCTCCATGTCCAAATCGAGCGAGTCTTGGTCGAGATGTGCTCTCTGCGATAAATGGGCGCACGATGCCCGTGCAGGGATCGATGAAGAGGATGAGTGCGTGTTCGTGTGCGAACTGTGCCGGGATGACTAGGCAGGCTGATGTCTTGTCTAGTTTTGCCATTGGTCATACCTGCTGGCGGGTCCACCAGGCTGTGCTCTTTTCGTGTTTTGCGTTCACAGTGGCTAAGAAGTGGATTGATGAGAAGAACGAGTGAGTGTTCCTGAGCGAACTTTGCTCGATGACTTGTGTGTTTGAGACTTCATTGTTTTCGTCCCATTGTCAAACCATCACGCTGTGGTCCTCTAATTCTGTGTCTAAGCCATGCGGCAATGGCTGTCGCTTCATACTAAGCTGTAATACATATTTGCTGGCCATTATAACTTTTATTCGTGGGATCATATTGAGGAAAGGAGTATGGAGTGGGATGGTTCAAACAAAATATGAGAGCCCAAACTTAAGCAATATAGCTACTGGATGTCCAGATAAATACCTACTCACCGATCAATGCATTTATTGATGCGTTCTCATTAAAAAAAGTGATAACTTTGAAAATATTTATTTCGCTTATTCAATCTCATCACTTGTCCGCTTTGCTCCGAATACTGCTTCGTTTTGCCCCAAGCCAGGGGCAAAATGAGGAAAAAACATTGCCTGATATTTAGGAGGATCACACTTTAACATGAAGAGGTATCAAGCCAGCGCTTTTATAAGAGATAGAGAATTGACCAGCCTTCAGTATCCACCTGCTAAAGACTTTCTGGACAGACTTATGAACTTGCCATATTCAAAAAACCGTTAAGGTGTCCGTCTTACCCCGCTTTCCCCTATATTGTAGAGAAAAAAATAGTTAAGTTGTCAATATTCGACAATTCGAGCTATGCAAGCAATGCTTGAACGTGGGGTATCGACGATACCACCAGTCAGCTTGATATCGTTGCTTTAACAGCACTTCCTGGCACATTGAAGGTTGATAACTGTCAGAATCAGAAGTCCGAATTCATATTACTGACATAACTCTTCTTCTTCTGATAGGTTTACACGGTTTACATACTGATGATTCACGTGTTGTTTTTCGCAACGTTCCTTCGTAGTACGCACGCAACCGCTACGTTCAGGGTAATGAAAGCCGCAGCGTTCACATCAAGCAGAGCAGACGAAAACGTGTTCTCAACGTAAAGGTAACGCCGAGAGCCAATATGAACACCATCATATAACGCCGTTGAAATTGAGACGTTTCCTTGTGCGCGAGATCCACGGAAAGCGACGAAAACGTACAAAATATATTCGGCCACTTGCCCTCATCAGCTTGAAAACAAAAGAAGCACAAGTACGTCATGGTCATCACATTATCATTCAACTACGCACCCCGCACCCTATCCGTGTTCAAAATTCACTTGCTTTCCTCCCAACAGAAAGGCGAAAGAGCAATACAGATGCGACTAGATCGCACAAACCCCGCTACTTAATCAATCTCTTCCTCTTCGCTTACCCGGAATATTGCCTCAGTGACCAACATATAGAAAACAGTGCCGTGACCTGCCATGCCATCCAAAACATCGCAAACATTACCCCATACACCGGTGCACCTTTCATCAACAGGTGGCCACACACTATACCTACCACCCTATACCCACCGGAGTCCTGCCCCGTTCAGGGACGCACCTATCTGGTGCTCCAGCGCAATAATTTATTTGATTTCCACTCTACATGCACACGGACGGCAAGGTACACACCATGAGCGGCCACAATATACAGGTGCCGGCGCCGACCATCTCCCATTGGGCGGAGGGGTACAGCTTTCACCGTCGCGACCAATAATCTCAATCCATGAGCCAGCAGTCCGCTCCATCAGGCGCAAAACATACAATACAAGCCGTAACAAATCACAACCTGCGCAATCACTGATACGTGTGACAGACAACTTGCTGCCTTTGCACTGCAGACATTCGTCGAGCCGTGATAACCCCACAGGACGTCCTGTTCCCCGGCACACCTCCCCCACAACTTGCATTCTAACTCGCACACCACATATTTGATAAAAGTATGCCCGAGGCGGGCTTCGCACGCCACAAATACCCACCCGCCTGCCTGGTGCAGAGAGGGGGTGAATAGTGTCTTCGTAGATGCTGTCTTTTTGCTGTTTCTGTTGATCCAAGCGGTCTGTAGTGGATGCCCAGAGGCGCGGCACGTCCTTTGCTCACAGTTCTTAATGTTGAACGGAGGATGTAGGAAAGAGATCGCGAGCCCTATCTGGCCTTTTTGACTGACTGCCAACAAAGTACAAAGAAGACCGCTTATTTTGTTTGAGCCCGGTGCGTGGTATTATACAGAGTTCCGGCGGCAAGCCCGATTGATTCTACCTTATAATTTTGTTGACCAGGAACGGAAAAGCGCCAGGGAGATAAGATATTTCTGGTGTGTACGCGCTAGAATGCGATGCACACACCGAATCGAACTGGGAGACACGAACAGAGCGCGTGATTCATCATTTCTTTGGTAATGCATGTACTAAACAAGTATTTTTTTTCAAATTCACGAGGGTTAGAAATATATATATATATATATATATATATATATATATATATATATATATATCTCTCTCTCTCTCTCTCTCTCTCTCTCTCTCTCTCTCTCTCTCTCTCTCTCTCTCTCTCTCTCTCTCTCTCTCTCTCTCTCTCTCTCTCTCTCTCTCCTCTCTCTCTCTCTCTCTCTCCTCTCTCTCTCTCTCTCTCTCTCTCTCTCTCTCTCTCTCTCTCTCTCTCTCTCTCTCTCTCTCTCTCTCTCTCTCTCTCTCTCTCTCTCTCTCTCTCTCTCTCTCTCTCTCTCTCTCTCTCTCTCTCTCTCTCTCTCTCTCTCTCTCTCTTCTCTCTCTCTCTCTCTCTCTTCTCTCTCTCTCTCTCTCTCTCTCTCTCTCTCTCTCTCTCTCTCTCTCTCTCTCTCTCTCTCTCTCTCTCTCTCTCTCTCTCTCTCTCTCCTCTCTCTCTCTCTCTCTCTCTCTCTCTCTCTCTCTCTCTCTCTCTCTCTCTCTCTCTCTCTCTCTCTCTCTCTCTCTCTCTCTCTCTCTCTCTCTCTCTCTCTCTCTCTCTCTCCTCTCTCTCTCTCTCTCTCTCTCTCTCTCTCTCTCTCTCTCTCTCTCTCAAGCTTTCGTCGCATTTCCTGAATTCTGATCATAAGTCTCCTTTGAGATCGTAACAAAAACGCATGCGACATTAACTTCAGTTTAGCAGAGTATGTCGTAACATTCCATTCTTTGCAGTCTGGAAACAGGCAATATTTTGCCACGAACGCTGCTCTAACAAATAGTTGCATTCGACAAAAAAAAACACAAAAAACAGCACACTACAGCTGGATAGTGACGTGATAAAAAACTTGGTGCTGCACTGATAATACTTTACTTCCGCATCACATGATCCCAGTAAATGGCATGAAACGTTCCGGACGTACGGCAGCCACTTCCAGCCTTCATCTCAGAGACCCACAGAAGAATTCAGCTTCGTCACCCGAAATGCTCGAATGCCTGCGACATCCCACGCACGAAGTCGCACAAAAGGCAACTCAAGGCCCTAGAACAGAAGGCAACTAAAGCGCGACACAGGGTCGTCATGGCCTAAGCATTGCAAGATGTACAGCCCAAACGTGACAGCTTTCGACGGTCTCTTCCGAGGGCGGAAAGGACTACATATCTCGCAGCATGACATATACCTATCGGCATCCACCTGCAATACAGATAAATCAAATGTCTACGTTTAAGAGAGCGAACGAAGCAAGCGTGCAAACACTTGCGGCATCCAAGCAATTGTCCCGTGTTTTGGAATCACTGCAGTGCACAAAAGGAATATCGCAAAAAAGTTGATGATTAATACCTAACATATATCAAATTGATTGATTTAGACCGCAAGGAATGTAAAATCGTTGGCCAAGGTCGACGGGTCCTACCCGTACGCATTATTCACGCTCAGCATGAGTTCGTCTGTGCCTGACGAGGATGGTGTTCTGCGTGAAAGATTTACCGCACACCTTACACCCATATGGCTTTTCGCCCGTGTGCCTCCGGTAGTGTCTCGTGAGCTCCCCCTTTACTGTGAACCGTTTCCCACAGATGTCGCAGCAATGCGCTCGTTCTCCTGTGTGAAGACGTCCGTGCACTATGAGGCTGTCTTTAAGAGTGAACTGTTTTCCACAGACGCCGCACGAATACGGTCCCTCACCGTGCTTGGTGCGTGTGTGGTGCCTGAAAGCGCGCAGATGAGAAAACCACTCCCCGCAGCTGTCGCACCGGTGGGTTTTCTCTTTCGTGTCAAGACAAGAGTGAACAACCAGCGACGATTTCCGGGTGAACGACTTCCCACAGACATCACAGTGGTACGGTTTATCACCCGTATGAATACGGTTGTGTCTAGTGAGTGAGCTTTGCTGCGTGAAAGCTGCGCCACACAACCCGCACCGATAGGGCTTCTCACCAGTGTGAATACGGTGGTGGGCACTCAGATCACATTTCTGCGCGAACGACCTTCCGCACGTCCCGCAGCTGTACGGCTTCTCGCCGCTGTGAGTTCGGTAATGTACCCGCAGTACTGCTGGTATCTTTGAACGGATGTTTTTCCCACAGAATTCACATCGCTGACCCTCTGTGACGCCGTCGGCGTGGGCTTTCTTATGAACCTTCAAAGAAACGTCAGTCATGAATGATTTTCCACAAACTTCACAGTGGTAGCGCCTCCTGCGGGATTTTGGTGCTAGAATCAGGTTCTCGTCTTCACGACCAGTAGAACATGCGGTCTTTTTTCCGGCAGATGCAGTGCTAGTGACAGGTTCTGTTTGTTCTTTGTCAGCGTCCATCAGGTCGCTAACCATTTGACTCCCCGGTCCAAACGAATTATTCATGCACTTTCCGATTCGTCTCGAAAAGAGTGAGCCTTTATATTTTCCGTTTTTCCCAATGATATCTCGAGTCCTGATACTTGCGCCCTGCTGTTTCACCGAGTCCTGTTCCAACAGCCCTGTGAACATGGAAGTTCTTAAGACACATGTCTAAAAGAAATTGTTCAACATTTTCGCACAAAAACCTGACAACCACATAACCACCGAGAGCAAAATGAGTATCGCAGGATTATGAATGAGACCACAGGCCGAGAACGTAAGACATACACGGGAACATTTTAGCTTGAGCAGCCCGGTCCGGCCCAGCCCATACGTCACACTTCTCTTTGCAGCCAGATTACTGGTTCATGCATTTATAAACAGAAAAATTGGAATTCTGATCATATGACGCTGCGTAAATTGTCAGCCATGTGCACACACAGCGATCAGGAGGGCTTTCCTGCAACAATGCAACATCACCACATTCACCTCCCCGTTCAGATCACAAGGTAAATACAAAATTTCCACATTGCGTGCAAATGGGGGGGGGGGGGGGGGAGAGGACGGGTCGAAGCCTAGTCCCGATACAAAGAGATTCTCATGGCCGAGAGAACGAGCAATGACGGTGGCAAAGACATGGGCCAGTGTGTGACGGTCGCACGCTCTCGAGCACAACCCACAGAGCCCCCGATCCGACAGATGGCCGCACACGCGCGCGGCCCGACCGGTTGAATACGACGCGCCTGGCTGTGGGGGACTGGTAATTTTAAAATTAAAGACATAAAAACCAAAAATTATGACAAATTTAAACCATCTTTTACCAAACTTTAAAATCTCTTGGTCATGACATCCGGGTCAAATAAGGTCGAGCAAAGTCAAACTCCAAATCGGTGTCCATTGATTCTAGACATCATCATGCAGCCGCTTTCACCCAAGTACCTGTTCTAAGCAAAAACTCATCGGCGTTCCTGTCCGGCCAGTGCCCTTATTTGATGTTTAGAAGGTCACGGTGACCAGAAACCTGTGAGATTCACTTGACTGCTGAATTGAGATAGGCATGAAGGATTTCGTTAGGTGGTATGTTCTAAAAACAGAAGGTGGATCAGGGTCATTTTGGGTCAAGGAAATCTAACCTTCAATCCGTCCAACCAATATATCTGTTGACGTCCGTGTGACCAACACACTCGAAATAAGCATCAAATATGAACCCAAGAAGCAAGTTCTCCAGTCAATAAACAACTCGGTTTTGACCTCCGCCTTACCTTCATAGCTGACCCAAGGTCTATGAATTAAGTCGAATTCCTAAATTAAATCGACTCATCGTCTAAGAGTATGTCTAAGAGATGTTTGGCTTCGTCTAACACTCCATCGCTGCAAATTTCTGAATGATTTCTCATTTGCACTCGCTAAAAGCCATGACCTGAGTAATATGACCTATGACCTGTGACCTATAACATGACATAAGAGGTGATATGACACCTATGACCCGTTATAGGTGATCAACCATACAATGCACGTCAGATTTTGCAGACCAGAAGATCCGTCATTAAATGATCTACATCCATGCAGTTCGGTGCGGCTACGCCGCGTCGGTCGGAAATCATCCTGGAAGGACCTTCCGAGGGGGGGGGGGGGGGTAAATTGACCCTTGCCCGAGCGCGTAATAAATACGGATGTCAGATCTTAGCAATAAGTGGAAATAACGACGTGCTGCGTAGCCAAATGTCAAGTGCACTGTGCTGGTCAACTTAGCGGCTGCACCTTGCAAGCAGATTCCACAGTTGTGCGCCCATCGGCGCACCAGTTAGGAAGCGGCCAACGCCATTTTCTGAAACTGATCTCAAATACAAAACACCGCGTGAGCAACGGAAGGTCTCTATGTTAAGGGGTAGTAGCCATTCTTGGTTCTTTTCAAGTCAATGGCGGTAGGACCAACGCTAAATTTTCAGGAAGCTGGAGGGCTCAGTCACGTTTGCCGCATGCCCTATGTCCATGAAATTACCAGTCTATTTACAAAGTCATTTAGTGCCGAAATCCGATTTGGACGAAAACGCATGAAATGGTCCATTACGGCATGACAGGAATCTGATCTTTACTTTTCAACATCATGCGACATGAAAGCTAGAGTTCAAGGCAAAAACAAGTAGACTAAGCAATACCGAGGGGTCTTCAGAATATTTCGGATTCCTAGGCGTCAGGATCTTTCTTGCGCATCTACTAACGTTCGTCGATGAGTTACGACCTCTCAAAGTCAATTCTACAGATAAAAGTATAAGAGAAATGAGAAGTTCATATCACTCTTGCCCTTCTTTAACTTCACCTTTCACCTTCTTCGGTCCATTGAATGGTAATTTCGAAAAAAATAGTGGCATTTGAGGTTTTATCGCTTCGTCGAATGCAGCAGTCATGTAGTGCCCATAAATGTGTTTGCCGATCCTAATTCAAACGACGCTTACGTACTAAACGCGCTATGCGCTGAGTCATCAGGCTTCAAGTGTCGCTTCAAAGCTTGAGTCACCCACGGTCGCGGAGCATTAGACAATCGAGCACATTATTTTGGAATATACATGCTCATAAAATTTGAAACGATTCTCGCATAAAAAAGGTCCTGACTTCCGAAAATTAACCTTGAAGGTCAAATTAAGGTCAAATGACGGGTGCCTGAAACTTGGGTGGTAAGGACCGCTTCACGGCTGTATATATGACGCTAAATAAGAATCTAGCACTTGTAGCTCCCGCATTCAACCGGGTTAACTTTCGGGTTTGATAGAGTTCCCGGCATTTCCTCGTCATAGTGACAACTAAGAATGACTTTAAGTTAAGAGGCAAGGACATTTGACGGACGCTAGTTTATGTGCTGGATAAAGTTTCGATGCTAACAATCCAATATAGGTGGATACATTTAGGCGAAAATGAGTCTGCCGTCATTTGGTCTTCAATTTCACTTTGAAGGTACACCTAGAGAGATGAGGATTTTCCCACTAACGCCATTGTATGCACCAAATTCGACGTCTAAAAATCCGAACTTTGCCGGCAACCTTTGGATGAAATGAAGTTCCACCGTATTTGACGGAAAAGTTTGACTGATTTGCTTTGTTTGATTTGAACTGATTTCATTTGTATTTTATTGATTTGTATTGCATTGATCTGTTTTGTTTGACTTAGACCTCTGCACATAGTTCATTCGAAATTCACTCCATGAAGCTACCGTGGATTTTACCGGATGCTAAGTGGGACATCATCTTCGCTTACGGCCAATTGCAGACCTCTTCAGACGGTTTCAACGAGCGGCCTACGATTACGTAGCTGATGATTTTCGTCGAACCCGATTCTACCGTGATCATACAATAATTCATTTCTTCTTTCAACTACGGACGATATCGTTGTCCCAATACCCTACCGAATTATCTTCGATACGCCAGTGAGCAAACCAGGAGAAAGGGAAGACAGGCTAACCCTCAGCAAATCCTCCCGGTGGAAGACAGACACAAACTACCGGCAACACAGGCTCAAGAGCGTACCAATTCACTCAAGTTAGTACCCATGTCTAGCCCACGGAGATCTTGTGCGGAATCCGTCTGCTGTTGCTGCAGATCGGATGTCTCCAGCTCGGTGTCTGGAAGAGAACCAAGTTGAATAACCTGCTTACCAGCGAGACCGCAGGCACAGCGAATCGTCCTCGAACTACGGTAAAGCTTAAACTTGAGCGCCCGGACCATGCTCGGCTGGGGGGGAGGGGGGGGGGGGGCTTTCTAAGCGTTACATATCTTAACAACCCCTGGTCGCAGGTTCATGCAGTTTTCAACCGCAGGAAGTTGCGTTCTTTAAAGATTATGCAGCATAGATTGCTCGTCATCTACATGTAAGGTCTCTGATCAGGGGCATCTTCTGGAAAAATATAATATTACCACGACTCCACTACCCCACTGGCTCAACACGAACAACGCAAAATTGCATAACTGCGGAAGACCTAAAGAACATGAAGAGAAACCGGGTCAAGCAGTGAGCGACCCATCGCCAGCGACACGGAACTGGCCGTTTGTGACGGGGAACAACACGGACGATCGAATGCACGGAATCGGGAATCGATGTGTTCCCACGGTCACGAGCTGTCATGCCAAAACCACGGGTCGACTTGTTCTCGGGCGTTTTCAAGGATTTATGCCGGATCTTAGCAACTGGAACACCGATGAGGACGTGAATCCACTGCAGGGTGAAAGCGGAAGCACCGGCTGCAGCCCGCTCGAAACTGTCCGAGCCGCAGGGTTGCCATGGGAACCATAACCGGCGGGAGAGCGAACATGGCCGCACTCCCGGAACCAACATGGAATATACGATGCAGCAGCCTAAACGGATACGGCCACGGAATGCACATGGGCGCGCAACCCCGCTTATGGTGACCACTATCTGCTTCCAATTTAGGTGTTTTTTTTGGCGATGATTCTGCTTTTTTGGAGTTATCTGTTCGTTCAAATACAATGGTCTTCAACCAAAGCATTGACCCAAGCTGCTGTGTCAGTTGCCCAGGGTGTCTAATTTCATTACCTTTCCCCTTGACATCATCTACGTAACAGCTGATGACATTCACAAAATTCATAGCTTTGCTCGCTGTGTGTCATCGGGGCCTAACGACGCAAGCAACTGTTGAGGCCATATGACATCGCCTGCCTCTCACCCTGCCAGGAAATGCGGGCACCCCGGGGAATCGAACCCGTACCTCTGTTTCCCAGACGCGCAGCGGTTAACGCAGACGCGGTAACCACTACACTACCGGCACCCTCGTTTTGCTCGATCTGTGACGCATAAGACGACTTAGTGTCGTGTCGCAGGCGTCCACGAAGATCCTGACCATTCGGCTTCGGACCGCGTACGTGCTAGCTCTTCCCATCACGCAGGCTTTTGCCTTAAGCGCACGCCAGTCGAATGCCCGCTGAGTGTCCATCAGTCACTATTTATGGGATCACGCCATAAATGATAGACAGACGACGGGTTTGCCGTGGCTCCACTCTGGCAAGCTGGTGAGCTCCCGAAGCAGTGCGAGGTGCGCACACCTAGAGAGCTGGTGAGCTCCTGTAATGGTGCGAGGTACGTAATATAGCGAGCTAGTGAGCTCCAATAGCGGTGCGAGGCGCGCACATCTAGCGAGCTAGTGAGCTCCTGTAGCGATGCGAGGTACGTAATATAGCGAGCTAGTGAGCTCCAATAGCGGTGCGAGGTGCGCACATTTAGCGAGCTGGTAAGCCCCCGTAGCGGTGCGAGGTACGCACATCTAGCGAGCTAGTAAGGTCCAGTAGCGGTGTGAGGTGTGCAAACTAGAGAGCCAGTGAGCTCCAGTCGCGGTGCGAGGTACGCAATCTAGCGAGCTAGTGAGCTTCTGTACCGGTGCGATGTGCGCACGGAGGCCAGCTCGTTGCTGCTGGATGGCGCCATTTGGTCACGCTAAGTGCTGGACATGATATCGTATTCCGTTGATACTACTCGTGTTTGTTAGTTTTAGTTGCTACGTTTATGATGGATCAATTTGTGGTTAATTACCTACTGGCTGGTATTCGCTGGTGGTAGGTATATTTCTCTGTGATTGATGAGAGAGCAAAAACATTCAACCTATGAATCTCGCCAGGTTGTATACCTGCACAAAACCATCGAGCATCCGTACCTCTTATCCTCTATCTTGCTTCATTCTGCATCCTCGCGACACCCCGCTTGTCCGAGGCAGGCTGCATGCGTCAGCCACGAGTGGGCCGAGGGCCCCGTGGGAAGGGGGACCCCGGCCGGGTACCCAGCGCTCATGCGCGAGTTAAAGCCCGGCGGTTAGCCCCCCCAGGCGCATGCGAGTCTACCCTATCGTTAGCCATTTTCCTTCATCCCATAGCCCTGAAATGCTCATTTCTGGTCGAAAGAGCTCTAATACAAAAAAAAAAAACATCCAGCTGACACGAGTTTCAGTACACAGTACAGCCTGATCACGTTTCGTTGGGGTGATCCGTTCCACCATTGCGGACTTATTTCTCTTTCCGTTAGTTTCGTGTTAACACCAGCGCTGTAGCGACCTTGGTATTTCTGACTGGGGCTTTACTGCCAAATTGCCTTTACAGTCACGGGTGGTATTCTTCACATGCTGGTAGCGCCCTCGGGGAAAGCGGGTCGGTGTTCGCAAGCCATGAGGGGCCTGCTTAGAAGCAGCCGGAGAATCCCTTTACTGTCCGACAGGAACCTCCTTTCAGACCGCACCAACCGGAGCGATGTGATGAACTGATGAAAAGCCCGGGCTCATTCATTCTCATGTGGGCACGCCCCACCAACCGCTGCTCCGGGCTACCTCAGATGGCTCGGGTGCAAACAGGGTTCCTATCAAAGGGGGTGTATCAAAGCAGGTCTAGCTGGTGCGTCAGTCCCTTTGGTCTTCGATATACGTTACATCAGCAGTCGCATACCAGGTGTCTTAGGCGCCTCTACCCGCCGCATTCCACAAGCGAGCTGACACGCCGCGTCCGTCAGCTGGCGCCAGTGGCGCGTTCAGGGGGCGTCAGGCGAAGAGTCGACAGAGGCGTCGTCAGGGTGAGGGATAGTGGGGGAGCGCAACAAACTCGGCGGGTGATCCGCGGTAGACCTGTCTTATATTGCTGTTTAAACCTCCAGTCCTCTCCATCTCAGTGTCGTCTTGCATACTCCCAACTGATTCGAACTCATTTCCAGGTCGTCTCAGAGTGTAAAGTTCATGTCATGAAGAGTTTGGTGAGCCATAATACTTGACCTGACCTTTGAAACCGTCGCCGTTCATCGTCATCCCCCACCTCCCTCCTCTCCCCAGTCGAGAGTGTAATGGCCCCATAGTGGCTACTAGCCCAGCAACTGACACCGAGACGAATATCTACATGCCAGTGTTCAGCACACATCTCCACACGGAGTTAAGCAGAGAAGTACGTTTTACTGTCGTCAAACGCACTTCATCATTGAGGAAATTGTTGTACAAAACCTATGTGCTTACATCAGCTGTTGAAGTACGAACCTCAGCTTGCGTTCTTCTGTGCAACAAGTGCTCTCCCTAACTTACATCAGCGCTCAAATATTTGGGTGCAAACAATTGCTTGAAGGAAGCGTCCCACCCTGGAGGTATATTCCAAAAACATACTCTGGTGAAACCTCACGACTAGCTACGTCTAATAATAACGTTGCGTAGTGTCACTGCAGCACAGTCTATGCACAATAAGGATACGACCTTTAATAATTTTCGAGTTCGAATTACGCTGCCAAAACTTTGTAACAGAATCACGCTTCTTTCCTGCCGTCACGAACACCGCAGTCGTGGCAACTACCATGCACACCTCTACTGGCGCGAATACAGGAACGTTTGTGAATGCTCAGCGCGCAAGGGCCTGTTGCTGAGAAGTTCGTTGGCTGAAGTTTGCACCAGTGCCTCACATGGACCATGTGATACTCGCATTCCAAAAGCCAAAGTGCGCCTCGAAAAGAGCCACTGTGGCAAACGCTATAGAAGAGAAATCAGTCATAGCACAATGTTTCGTTGAGTTCCCTGGATAAAAACTTCATATTCGAATACATTTTTGTTTAAACAATGTTTCACGCTTTCGCAGCATTCATTACGCAACGTTTTAAAACACAAGGGTGTGGCAAATATTAGAGAACACATACGTTGGCAAAGTAACGCAAATGAAATGTACTACTTTCGTAGTGGTGAGCAGGGAGTCTAATGACATTTCTCTCGCAGGGTCGGCTGCTTTAAATCGAAATTCTAAGCTTTTCAGAAGGATTTCGAAAAACTGGTATCACTGATCAAATCGTACGCGTCGGATGTAACACGACGTGAGAACGAGTGGGGTGCCCGCTTGTAGACCTTTTTACGTACGAACTTTTGAACGTACGAACATTTTCACTACAAATGTTCTCCTGACGAACATTTCATCATGGGATCTGATCTATAAGTTCGTTCGCCGGTACGAACCTTTGCCATTACGAACTCTACGTACTTAAACCTGACAAACATTAGGCATACGTGCTTTGGGGCTACGAACAAATGCCGTCCGTACTTTTGCCCGCAACCTATTTTTGCAAACTTCCAGGGATCCACTAGTTTAAAAAGTCCGTTGACGAAGATTACATCCTCCAGCCGCAATTCCTTAATGCGGTACAGCCGATAGCCCCCTCCCCAACCAGCTGGTGCACTCCACACTAAGGTCTCCGGTAAGGCTCAAACGTTAAAATTCCTCATCTGTTGCAGCTCTGGCTGTACTTACTGATATCTCCCAGTGATGACGTCACACGGTCCGGAAGGTCTTCGTGTTGGATGTTGGGCTCTCGCTTTAAGATAGAAGATGTTTGGTCACACATGGCCGCGCCTGAAATGAACGGTGAAAACGGCTGTAAACAACAATATAACATTACATTTTTACCCTGTGGGATATCGGTCTGATACACGTGAACTCTGCTCTTGATTTGCTGTTCATTGTCGGTCCTTTCCTGTCCAGCTACGTCTAGTTTAACCGAGCACGATCAAGCCCACTAGCCAGTTTCATAGACACAATGGCGTGTAAATGTGGTGTAGGGAGTAACTCGACAACCTTTTACCTCGAATCCGGTTGCATGGAGTAAATAGTGACTGTTTACTTCAACGCTCGTAAAATTATACTATCTATGGGGAGATCTAGAGTAAGGAGTTATTCTGTACTTCACCAGGCATCCATCGGGTTCCATACACGCAAATGGTTTGACCATGGGGTAGACATTTACTTCGAAACTAAAGTTAAATAAAAAGATGCTCCGGCCCGTCGTAAAATAATCAATGGTGATCATAGAGGAGCCGGAGCATGGCCATACGGGAGCGGAGGAACACGCTATTCAGATCGAGAATCAACCTGCAGTGGGAGATTGTTGAACTATGAAGCGATCTCAAGATGTCAGGGGCGGACGAGTACGCATATGTGAGAAAATCAATGCAACTGCGGTTCGTATAGCAGCTTTGTGGGCATCACAAACAGAAGAACGGTGGTGGATCAAGCTGGCAGACCGTTATGAAAACCAACCTCTTTCTCACAAGTCGCGGATTTCACGAGATTTTGTTTTATTTTTTGCTATGACACGGACAGACATGATTTAAGTTCACAAAATGCACAACCTTGGGTAAGGATAAAGTCAGCTATTTCAAGGACCTTTCGTTGTCGTACATATTGCCTTCACACGTAGTACAGCTTCCCTAGGAACCAGGGTATGAACACACGAACCGAACAGCATTGTTTACTTCTGCGAGTAGCGGAACAATACCGATAAATATAAGATGTCTGTATTTCAGCGAATAAAAAATTGATCGCACTTGGTGTAGGAATTAATAGTCAAAGCGCAAATCCATCACCACGTTAATCTATAAATGACCACACTTCACGTAACCTTATCAGTATTTCTGGATGCATTACAGGCATCTTGATCTCTCAGGTCCAAACCGAAAACATCGTTGCCATGAACATAACCGCTTGCATCGCTATGGAAATTACTTCAGCCTTGGAATTTTACTTTTTATTTCGGAGAAGTGATGCCAGGCCCATGAAACCGGCGTAGAAAGTAGGGATTAACGCCAAAATTACTTCTGCCAGCTCGCAGTAAGTAGTAACTTCTCTTCATGAAACTGGCTACAGCTCGGATCAAGACCTAAGCCCTGGTCCAGTCCCCCGGTGCGTACCCGTCAAGTCATTTCCAGCTTGTTCCGGTCAGCTTCCGTGAGTTGTGAAGTGCTCCACCGTCTTGAAACTCGTCTGGTCTTTTCCAGTCATTTCTAAGCCTCTTGGGGGTGCAGTTTCTCAAAATGAATTGGAGGAGGGGGGGGGGGGGGGAGGGGGAGCTGACCAGTGATCAATTACTCAACTTCCCACCAAAACACGCCAGAAAAGTTTTCCTTGGATTTGGTCCACTTCCCTCTAAGAATTAGGAGGGGGGGGGAGGGGGGCTGTAGTGCAAGTTGGTAGGGGGATGGGGCCGAAGTCGGTGGGAAGAGGGGAGGTTAAAGCTACCCATCTGCATAGGACAATACACCCCTGAATCCTACTGTCTCCGTGGTCGTTTCTATGACCACAGTCCCCTACGACCCGTACAGGACCAGCAGCGATGTTTCGGCCTGGTCCAGTCCAGCTGAAAACATTTCAGTCAGGTAGGTTCATTCTGGTGCTGACACTTACGTGGCTGCTGTAGCCGCTTCTGGTCACCTGTCCGGTGCTCTCTAGTCACCTGTCCGGTGTCCTCTGGTCACATGTCCGGTGCCCTATGGTCAATGTCCGGTGCTCTCTGGTCACCTGTCCGGTACTCTCCGGTCCTCTCTGATCACCTGTCCGGTCACCCGTCCAGTCCTCTCCAGTCAACTGCCCAGTCCTCTCCGGTCATCTGTCTGGTGCCCCCTGGTCAGCTGCCCGGTCCTCTCTGGTCATCTGTCCGGTCCTCTCCGATCACCTCCAGTCACCAGTCCAGCCCTCTCCGGGCACCTGTCCGGTTCTCTCAGGTCGCCTGTCTGATCACCTGTCCGGTCCTCTCCAGTCATCTGTCCAGTCCTCTCTGGTTACCTGTCCGGCCCTCTCCGGTCATCTGTTCGGTACTCTCCAGTCACCTGTCCGGGGCCCTCCGATCATCTGACCGGTCCTCCTCGGTCACCTGTCCAGTCATCACCAGTCATCTGTCCGGTTCTCTCCAGTCATCTGACCGGTCCTCTCCAGTCACCTGACCGGTCCTCTCCGGTCACCTGTCCGGTCCTCTCCGGTCATCTGTCCGGTGCCCTCTGGTCATCTGTCCGGCGATCTGACCGGTCCTCTCCAGTCACCTGACCAGTCCTCTCCAGTCACCTGTCCGGTCCTCTCCGGTCATCTGTCCGGTGCCCCCTGGTCATCTGTCCGGTGATCTGACCGGTCCTCTCCAGTCACCTGATCAGTCCTCCCTGGTCATCTGTCCATTTCTCTTAAGTCATCTGCCCAGTCTTCTCAGGTCACCTGTCTGATCCTCTCCGGTCACCTGTTCGGTGCTCTCCGGCCATATCCGTTCCCCGTTTGGTTCAGGCAGGCTCAGCAGGGTTCCGTGAACGCGACACTCAAGCCATTCCAAGTAATTCTGTTGATCTCTGAAACCCCAGTGATTTCAGCGCTCTATGGTCCACTGCGGTTCATTCCAGCCCACTCCACATTGCATCTTGTGCCCTATGCCCAGTATTCTGCATCCCATGCTCCGAGCACCGTGCTCCGAGCCCTGTGCTCCATGTATTGTAATCCACCTCTCGGTCCTCTCTATGCCCAGCCCCCTCTATGCCCTGTGCATCATACTCTGTGTTCCATGCTCAGTGCTGTCCCTGACCCTCAGCAACATCATGACCATCTGATTCATATTTTGGTGATGTTATCACTCAGATGACCAAACCCATGTGGTCATGTTTGCTGAGTCTGTGATGTGGCTTAGCACTTTCGACAGCCAGTTGGACAGTCATATGTTCATTTCACCCACTACTCAGCATGCCCAATGCATCAAACAGCTAATGTTGCATAACATCATCTTGCAAAGCATTCATCTTACAGTTTACATCACATCCAGTGACAAAAGCATCATTCCAAAACAAGGCATACTAAGATGCAGGCCAGTTGCTGGGAACTCAACTGTCAACTGGGATGGACATCCAAAATGCCGGCAGTACATAAACATGATGAGCAGTGTCATTAGAGTAGAAATTTGCAGCAATGCTTTTGAATGAAGTACTGATTTCAGACTTTTAAAAAATCAAATTCTGGGCCTTATTTTTGAGGCACAACAAATTCCATGTTAACTTGTTTTTGATGTCATAAACAGGGCTTTACCATGTACCTGGCCATTCAGACTACATGCAAGAGCTCCACCTGCCTGCCACACCCGCAGGAATAACATCCAAATGCAATGAACCAATCCTCACAGTGAACCACGCCTTGTCATTTCAGCTTCCCAGATGCAGACCTTAACTGCCACACTACCAGTGCCTGTCAGTGTTGACTTGAGCTGAGCATACACAAGTAATTTTTTAAAGAGCTTTTTTATCTTTCGGAAAAGTCTGAATTTCGAATCAGTACTGGTCGAAGGCAGCATACTCAACGAATGCCACGAGACTACCAAGCCTATGTAGGCAAATTACTAACCCATAACAATATAAATTGTTATAAGTCAAAGCTACATGTCTGACATGCAAGACCATATCTCTGTGCATCACAAGATAATCCATATGTTTGTTTAAACAGTGATGCCTTTTCATAGCACTGAGCATTATCTGTTGATATTACAGTGAAAAATCATAGCATTGCCAATTAACTTTCATGACAGCATACAGCTGGAGCAAAATCAGCATGATGGAGAGGTTATGCATCCAAGGGTGAAACTTCATAGGTTATTGGAGGGAGGGGGGGGGGGCGGCAATGCAACACCATCCATGACAAGAGCAACCCCAGTATTTCTCTTGGACCATCTGTCCCCTATCTCTAGCATTATTATAGGTGTGTGTGTGTGTGTGTTGTGTGCATGTGTGCATGTGCGTGCGTGCGCACGTGCATGCATGCATGCATACATGCTTGTGAGGGGGAAAATGCAGCAATGCAGGGCCATGGCCCTTAGAAAATTCAGTTACTTTACTCATGCATATATAACTTAACAGCCTAGATAGCTAACTGAAACCATACTGTTACACACCAGCAAGCAACACATCAGACTAACAGCATCAATATCATGCGCAGGATAAATATCTAATCACCGGGCTCAGAGCTCGATTATTCAGACTACTCAACTATAGACGCCCAACCAGGTGACTCACTCCCCACCTAATAGCTACGCCACGTGACGACACGAGACTGAGCCGCAGCCGCGATGATCACAGCAAACCTGATAAGGGGATCGCTGACCTTTCCCAATCCAAGAACTCCGCGCCTCGACCCGTGCGGACTATTCATCACGACCCGCGCAACCCGGGCCGTGGCTGGCGTACACGGGCCGCTGCGCCAGTTTCAAGGACACCTCCAATTGGCGCCGAAGACGCCGCTAGGGGGGCGGGACGGTGACAGAGGCCAAGGATGGTTCCAGCAACAAGTCCAGGGGAGGACATATCGGCAAATCGTCCAAAAACACTTGACTCTCTCCAATCTGAGCTGAAATAAACAGAGACAAAGCGCACGGCGCAGACAAAACAAATCATCAATAACGTGTAAAGAAATGAAATAACCGTGCCTTTTTAATCCTTTATGGACCGCTCGGGAATGCAATCCATGTAGGGGGGCGACCGACTCAAAATTGGCTAGCCGAGCCCGGTGACCAACAATTCGCGGGGGGTGAATAGAAGTCATTCGATGCTGTGAGAGGGGGTGTGCTATCCTTTCTGGTTCATTTGTTTCTAGCCAACGCCAATGCTCAGCCCCCTGCGCCGTTGTCCCGCAGTTCACGTGCCATCGACGGCAGAACTGATGCCACCCGTACTGCAGTCGCACAGGCGTGCGTCCACATGGCCCCGACAGCGACCATGTGGACATCGTCTTCTACCAGGACTGGAGACACTGGGGTGCTGGCTTCGTGGATGGGGTCTGAACCTTCCTCGTGCTCCGAGGTCTTCAGCCCTGTGCGCCGACGCTGGCCTACCCCGACATGGTCCATCATTGGATGTCCAAAATATACATGCGTCTTGCCCGTCACAGACCAAAGTACGGTCCTGTCATGCCAGCGTGTTGCGCTCCTAGCAATGTCATTTGGCCCGGGGAGGCGCCCGGGCCCCCCCTCCCACCAGGCGCCCACCGTGCGAGCGTCCAGCGGCAGCCAGGAGGCTTATGTGTCCGCGGTTAGATCCCGATTAATCACCTCGCCCCATTTCTCCCATACAGCGAAGGTGAGCGAAAACCAACGGTGGACAGACAGCCTTACTTGGAAGGCGCCCAGTGGCAGGTTCATAGAAGGGCTATCGGATGACAGCACTGACGAGTTCTGTCTCGCCGGCGAATGGACATGCCTCTTAGTATACACATGCCTCTTAGCATGTGCCAAATGAAATAGTAGTGCCTGTGCCTGTTCTGGACAAACGCCTCAACAGTTGCTACTTGACCTGCATTTAACAAATCTGAACGCCAGACAACACTCTGACAAATGTACAAAGACGCCCCACTAATGTCTGCAGAGGACTCGCCCTATGCCTTCCCAACATCAGTGCCAACAGTCACTTTCCTTCCTCAGCTTGGCGATGCAGTGATGTATAGATCCGATACCACATAGTTTACAAGCGACAACCGCATCAAATCTGAGATCATGTGATATGCCTGCACTTAGCCAGTATAATTCTCACCAATGGTAGACATAATAGACAAGTGACACCACAAAGTGGTACACATGTTCGGCACGCAATGAAAACCTTACGACGGACGGAGCGGAGAGCTATCACATGGAAGATCTTGTTGTATCTCACAACTTCTCAGAGGCCACAAGGCATGAATAATGGATGTCAGGGAGGCAATCGCTAGCCGGCGGCACAGGTACGCAGTCAAACCCACACGCCATCAACTAATAACGTAACCAAGTTCAAGTTATGCAAGCATATGACCATGCGATACGGTGACGTCCTCGAGAGTCTGGAAGAGCAACAAAACAACGCCAGGTTTGGAATTTAACATCATTAGACGTGAATCCCAGCCCTCTTCAACTGCCTACGACAAAGCACAGCCATCTATCGGTCATCGCCGTACTGCAGCTTCGCCGCGCGGTCACTTGTCGGCGAGCAGCGCTGCGGTCGGGTCTTCACCCTCGGCGACCAGCACCTCCCGGTTCTCGTGGGTCCAGAAGCCGTTGAGGTCGATGAGGATGCTGACCACGGTGTCACCCTGGCCGCTGAAACGACCGCCCACATCAGCACTCGACGGACGACGAAACATGGACGCTGGAAAGGTGGCAAGCTCACGCGAAAGCTGCGCTGGAGTTCACACGAGAGGCGTGGCGAATAACGCTTACCGCAGCCTTGAACCGACACAAATCAAGCTCAGCTTGCCGAAAATGCGACCGACCCGCCCAGAAATTTGTCGCGCATTCGGCACCCTCAATGTGGAGCGGCAGACCCAAAACAATACAATAAACCGTCTCGTGCGGCATCGGACGAGCGTGCTGACCACAAACACTATCAGTATGGCCCTGCTGTCCACAACACGACTTCAGCGGATAAGACCACGCGCCTTTGGAAGTCCGTACACAAGAGCTTCATGTCGAGACCTGACACCAACCCATAAGCTCGATCGGTAAAGAAGGGAACCGTGCGCTCGAGCGCGCGCACTCGGCGCTCTTTGCCAGTATGGCGGCCCGTTCTCTCAGTCCTTCCGTGCTGTTTTCGTGCCGCTGCAACATCGGGTCGTCGGCGTCCAGAGGCCTCGTTTCGACCCGTACACAAAATATTTTTTTCACGATGCAAAATGTTGCATTTCTCACGTTAATCACAGACAAATCTTGTTCATGAGCGTGACAGCACAATCGCGATTGATTCTGCTGTCAACTTATACTTAATGCAAATGGCAACTATTAAAATACAACTTAGAATATTGCATAAAGAGCAATGCAGCACGCTGTCGATACTAAATTATGCCGCTGACCTGCAAGTTCGCGATCGGATATTACATCACATCGCAGGGCTAATGTCCTTAAATTCCAGGCACATCCACACTTTAAGGTACCTTGTTTGATGCGTTTATGTCACCACGCCCTATCGCAACACAGTGACACAGAGCCCCCCAGCACTCACGTACCGCCACGCCTTGCCGACTCCTGAGATGAGCGCGCCAGCGTCACTAACCGTCCGCGAGCGCCGACGCGCGCGTCCCGAACAGCCGCTCGCATGCAAATCCGCCGCACGCCCAGCGCCGCGTCGCCCCGACACTCGGCCGCCCCGACCAGCGACGCGGCGCGCGGTCCGCGGCCAGCGGCTCACCAGTTGATCAGGTCCTGCAGGGTGATCTTGAGCGGGTCGGCCGGCTTCACCATGTCGAACACCTCGTCCTTGATGTCCTCGAACGGCACTGGCTCCTGGCCGTGCGCCTTCAGCTGCTCCTGGATGGCCTGCACACACAGCCACGCATAGTAGGTGGAGCAAGGGGCTGCAGGGCGAGCTTTACACGGTTTAAACGTTTAAAACCGAGTGCATGACACCGAGTTGAGGACAGTTACCTTCACACCCATTGACAGGTGCTGTGTGATGCGTGCTCTTTTCAAAAGACGTAGTGGTCTGGCGGGCAAGACACGTGCTTTAATTTTATTTTTTGACACACTTTAGCTGATTCGTTAAGACGTGATGACAAAAACACAGTGCTCTGATACTGTAAAGGCCACGTATAGGGTCACGAACTTTGCTGAAACTCATCACACAAAGCAAAATTCATCCCTGCATAAAAACACAAAAGGAGAAGAGAGCAAAGTAAGAAAATAATACGCCATGGACACCAAAAACACACAAACACGCACGCGATGAGCCATTTTGTTGCACCGCGCCACAACACACACGCCCCCAGCCGTACAGCCCTTTCCCGGGGGAACGGGCCGCATCGGGCTGGCGCCGCACCCTGAAGAAGTAGTTGAGGGCGAATATGTTGAGTGAGGCGCTCTGCTGCACGTCCAGGATGCGGAAGAGGTACTGCAGCGCCTGCGGCTCGCGGCGGTTCTCCAGTGCCAGGACGAAGTCCAGGTACGTCTTGTAGTCCATCTCGCCGTCGTAGGTCAGACACACTTGGAACACCTGGTCGATGAACACCGACGTCAGCGTGCCGGTGCCGTACCTGCCGCCGGGGAGGCGGTGTTGGTGGTCACGGTGTTTAATGTGGGAGGGTATCTTTGGAGGCGATGTCTCACACACACTGGCGTAGTTTTTTAACCCACGCTCGGGACAGTCCAAGACACACACAATTTCGGGCGCTTGGCGTTTATGAAATTAGGCTCATGAAAACACGAATCGGTATGGGTTTGTTTGTTGGGATGAACTTACAGCACGAAATGGAGTAGCCAACACAGCATACAATTTATCATACAATTTACACACATATCCAGTGAAAAACGCATCCTCTTTTACAAAAAATTGTCACAAAGGAACCATTGTATTCTCACGCATACGGCGACGCATAGCATATGTACCCTCGCTGCGATGTCATGCCAGCAGCACGCCCTGCTGGGCATGCTGCTGACACCAGTCCAAGAGCTCACCGGGCCAGCTCAGCCTTGCTGAGCATGCCGTTATGGTCGCGGTCGAGGTTCAGGTACTGGCCGTACACGCGCAGCGCTGACGGCGCCGAGAACCAGTTGGACTCCTGCGCCTCCTTGCTGAGCTCCTCGTCACGCAACTGGTCAGCGACACGCGGGTGAACAGCCGGCCAGCGACACACAGGTGAACAGCTGGTCAGCGACACACAGGTGAACGGCCGACCAGCAACACACGGGTGAACAGCTGGTCAGCAACACACGGGTGAACGGCCGACCAGCAACACATGGGTGAACAGCTGGTCAGCGCCACACAGGTGAACGGCCGGCCAGCAACACACGGGTGAACAGCCGGCCAGCGACACGCAGGTGAACAGCCGGCCAGCGACACACAGGTGAACGGCCGGCCAGCAACACACGGGTGAACAGCCGGCCAGCGACACGCAGGTGAACAGCCGGCCAGCAACACACGGGTGAACAGCCGGTCAGCGACACGCGGGTGAACAGCTGGTCAGCGCCACACGGGTGAACAGCCGGCCAGCAACACATGGGTGAACAGCTGGTCGGCGACACACGGGTGAACAGGCGGGTGGACAGGCGGACCGGCGGCCGTGAGCGCCGCAGCCGGGACGAGCTCGTAGCAGCGCGTGGGAAGAAGCCCATCACCAGCACGCACATCGCAACATTAAAAGGGTCACACACAAACTGCACCGACGTAGACGGCTGCAAAACATGACAGAGCATGAGCAGGATGAGATGTCGATCCATCGCACGGTGGGTTAGGATCTAGATGCCCAAGAGGTTGCAGGCTCTTGGGAATGTTGCACGACCTATTTTGAGCGACTGCGACCAAACTATGTAACTTTCAGCGCCACTGTTTCCCGAAGGTTCCAGAATTTAAGCCGTAAACGTCAAAACGCGTATTCCGTTGCTGGGCCGACAAGTGACGCCAGCAGCTGGCAAGCCACTGCAAAACAAGCCTTTGAAGCGGCCTAAGCTGGCTTGGCGGCTGTACCTCAAGGAGCTCGTCGAGAAAGCTGCACGCCAACACATCCTGGATCTTAATCTTCCCCGTGCGTAGCGGATCGAGAAAAAAGAAGAACTTCCTGACCGCCGTGCAGACGTAGAAGTTGTGGAACGACTTCTCGAGGCCGTTCAGTTGTGGCAATGTTGGAATCATTTCCAAAATGTAGTTCTCCAGATCCTGTAACAGCAACAAGCCTCGCCATAACCACAGCATGGAGATGGATGATATAATTTTTCCAAGCAGCCCCAGGCGTTTCCTGTTAAAGGAGCACGTAGCATGATGCTGTGTGGTGCGTCCCCATGTATACGTGCCTGCGCCCTGCACACATACGGTATGCACAAGAGGCGGCGTCACTTGTGCACAGAACACGTCAATGACGTGTTAGACACATTCTATTTTAAGATGGGCTTAAGGTAACATGCAATGATACAGCAGCGTTTCTGATAGAACGGCAAGCACAATTTCGAATCCACGTAAAAATGGACAGTCCGGTTGAGCCACCAAGACCTGAAGCACAATTACGAACTGAACTTAAAGGAGCCGAATACTTCCATTTCCTTACTGTTTCCCGCAGGTAGCCCTCTCCGGTAACGTCATACAGCGACAGGCCGATCCTGGTCTGGTGCAGCCATACTTTGCGCATCACGTAGTTGAAGAAGGACATCATGCAGATTCTGCCATATGGATCGTCCTGCTGCAGCTTGGCGAAGACGAACGGGGTGAAGTACCGCCTGAGGAAGGCGGTGGTTCAATTCATGACACACCGGCATGTGCAAGAACACGTTTTTAAAACGGCGAACTGCCTCAATTCACCCGATTGGCTGAGCTGTCCTGCCAGCCGAATCCCTGTTACGCCACGGCCCCCGAGCGTTAATATGACCAATGCAGTCGCCGGCAATCCATTGAACGAGGGCGCGACAATGCTGGTCTTAGAAAGCTTCCTGTCAGCCAAAATGCTTGTATCTTAGCACAAGCATGTATTAATTGAAAAATGAGACGAGTGACCCATGGCTGCAATAAACGACACCAAGCCGAACATTGCATCTCACGGGTACGAGGATCCCCAGACTGTAGCACCACATGGGTGCAAGGATCCCCACACTGTAGCACCACACGGGTGCAAGGATCCCCAGACTGCAGCACCTCACGGGTGCAAGGTCTCTAGACTGCCATGTGGCAGAGGCCACATCAGAAGGAGGAGGACGTCATCCGTCCCCGGACGATCCGTCATCCGTCCCCTCAGAGGGCTCCTCACGACATCCGGCTTCAGATGACCACTTACTTGCACTTGTCGCCGGCTCGCTCAGCGGCCGCACAGAAGTCATCCCATCCGAGCATGCTCTCCTCACCGTCCGGCGGCAGCGTGTGCTGCTCGTCCAGCACCACGTACAGCGCCTGCCAGAGTAACATGGAGTGTCGTACTCGTCCAGCAGCATGTACAGCGCCTACCAGCGCCGCCAGGGGTGTCACACTCGTCCAGCAGCATGTACAGCGCCTACCAGCGCCGCCAGGGGTGTCACACTCGTCCAGCAGCATGTACAGCGCCTACCAGCGCCGCCAGGGGTGTCACACTCGTCCAGCAGCATGTACAGCGCCTACCGGCGCCGCCAGGGGTGTCACACTCGTCCAACAGCATGTACAGCGCCTACCAGCGCCGCCAGAGGTGTCATCATCGTTAAGCGTCACGAAGTACGTCACCTGAATATAATATAATAATAAAAATAAACTAAATATAATAAATAATAACTACGGCAATATGAGTTAGTTCCCAGCCTTGCGTTCTCCACCCAAGACGACGGCCGGCATAGCAGCTGCCGCTCAAGCGGGCAAATCGGCGGGACCTCGAACGCACCAGCAAACGGCATGTTGCGGACACCCACCTTCAGCTCGTCGTTATCCAGCAGCTGCTCGCTGCGCCGCTGCAGGAACACGGCGCGCGCCTCCTCGCGCAGCTTCTGCTGCAGAGCATCCTCCTCGTCCGGCAGCTGAGGCATGATAAGCGGTGACAGCGGGCAGAGGCATACGGAAGGCAGAGCCCGGGTGCGCGACCGGCACACGCGCGTAGTGAGGTTAAAACGCGCGGTGCCTTTGAATGCACCGCGAAAGCACAAGTACTGAATGCAACATTCATGAGTGGGCATGACAGTGAAACGTAGGTCTTAACCATAAGTCAAATGCGAACAATTAACTGCATGCAACTGGGTACACTTCCACGTAGGAGAAAAACTGAATTTGTAGCTTATTATATGCCGGGGTAACAGCGTAAAAGCGAAACGCTCCCCACAAAATTGTGTGATTTCATTTTAAATGTGTTGTACTACTCGCGGCACATGCATAACAAATGCAGGGTATTTTAGCTGTTTGGTTCAGCACTTGTCTCGTAATGTTGGTTTGAGCATGACATTCCATTAGAGAAATCGGATGTTTGCAATGCTGTCTCTTCGAGGCAACCCCCACTTCGCGTGCGTCTGCATTTGTGCGTGCGGGTCGTGCGCACGCACCTGTACACACCAGAGGCGTAGTTTCGCAAAGTGGATCCAGGGGGAGTGAGCCGTGAAATATTAAGGAGCATACCCCAGAATTCACCAACAAACGGGTTTTCCGACGGTGTTGGCCTATTTTTCTCTCAAAATGGGGGGGGGGGCTCAAGCCCCGAAATGAATAGGAAACTACACTCCTGGTACATTTCACATCCGTTTTGACATGGTGCAGCGCTGATAGCTCTAACGTACTCCATATTTGCTTTCGCCGTTCAAGAGTAGCTTTTTACATCTTTAAAAAAATCTTATTCCAAACGGAACGAGCCGCGCAAACTCAGGTCACAGCAATGCACCCCTTCGGCTTTCTTTTCTTTGACTGACTGCCCACATTAAAGAACCGGCCGACCACCCCTTCTTCTGCGAACGCTTCTTTCACTGCTCTTTCATCGCCTTGATAGTGTGAAGGGGTGCAATGTCCTGCTGGAGCCATCCCAGTTCCTTATGAACATCCCTTCCTTTCAAGAGCCGCTCAGAACTTGTGCACCACCCGGGGATAACCGAATCGCGCCAGATGTACCCAGCAATTTAACAAAGCCTGCCCCACGCGTGCTTCTCACCGACAGCCAGGGAAACATCACTGAAGCCAGGGTCGTAAAAATATGACACATCGGTGGCAGTAGGCGGTTCTGACATTGTGAAAACTAGGTTAGATTCGGGATAAATAACTAATGTATGTGGAACAGCATGTGTTTTGGAGGGGACACACTTATAACCAGAGATGCAACACACACAGATGCAGCATACAAAGGCCATGTACAATATTTGCTTGTACGTTTAAATGTCACATATTAAGCGAACAGCTCTACATTTTCCAGGTATGATCTGAGGCGCTATAACACGGACGACAAGGGATCATCAAAGATGGTCAACAACACTCCATTTGAGTCAGTCATATGCACATCAATAGTTATACCTATCATGTGTCTAAACTTGTTACACACTTTCATGTAAAATCGAGGAATGACTTTCAAAGAAGGATCACTATCTTCGATTTGCATCCCCTTCCACTCAGTGTAAAGCTTCTCAACCTCGGTGTCTTCCTTTTCTTTCTGTTTCTGCTTTTCTTCCTCCGACAGACGTCCTAAAATCAAGCATCAGAAAGTTGTTTTCCCTACTGTCTCAATGATTGCACATGGTCAAAGGTAATATACACTGCTTAAGGCCACAATAAGTGTAGTATCCTGAGCTACAACTTTAAATATCCACAGAAGTGGTTGAAAACAAGGCCATCAGACAAATAAGTGAAACACAGATTGTACTCAGTTTCAGAAGCAGCATGAGACCATCTGTTGCCACCTGCCATCTGATCTTAGCAAACTTCAAAGAAGCAATTAGAGCCTCTGATGTTTGCTTCTATAAGGCCACCTTGTTAAATCATCAATATAGATATCACACAACACCATTTCAATCACCACATAATGCAATACATACAACAATTTCCCCTTTCATGTCTGTTACCTTTCACACATCATCAAAATAGGCAATCTAGTGCCAGCTAGCAGGCAAACTAGTTCCATCTTACCTTTGGCTGCAAGTTCCTGAAGCCTCTCTTTCAACAAATCCATCTTGGTTTATGAACATCAGCTCCTCTGGTGGTTGAAGAAAAACAAATGTAAGCAATGCGTTGAAACAAAATGTGTTACTGGGATCACATTATTTTGGGTTCTACTGATACTCCAGAACCATTACTTTTGTTGTCATCACAGGCTAAGTCACTGTCTCTGTCAGACTGCTGTTTCAACCCTCCTATGATGCAACTCCGACATTCTCATCCAGAATTCCAAATATATCAGGATTTGAGAAAACCTATGCTATTTCAAAAGCAAAAAAGCCAGCCATCAAGACATGCAGCCATTTCAAAATCAACAAAAACAATGGCATCTGTGATTATAACTGCATGAGCCTACCACCCACACCTTCAGAGCAGTGCAATGCCTTCATGACAATCAAGAGCAGACAGGTATCATGCAGAGAAGAAATTATGCACCACATGAACCAAATCTGTTGAAAATGCATGTTTATGGCAAAATAGTCTTCAGCTAAGCAATATATTAAAAGCCCATCATGGCCAAAAAATATATGCAACAATAACTGATAACCTAGCCTGCGCCATTTTTAAAGAAGTAATTCGCACCGGTAATTCAACACAATTCAAAGCCCATTTCTTAACATAAACCATCGATGTCCTTCGGCATGGCATCGGCAGGCGCAACCCTCGCAATTCCTAAAACGACCTGACGCTGAATGGATCGAATTTGGAACAAGATCTACCCAGTATTGATATCAGCAGATGCACAATACATTTACGGGCATGTTAGCAGATTCGTGTAGCCTAATTTGATACGTGACGACAACAAATAGCGTTTTACCCGCTAGACACCCCTGGTCTTACCTCACAATTCTCACTAACCTAATCGACACCAACCGAAGCACAAATCGGCGGTGCAGCTTTCAATTGATTATGCGCGCCTTGACTGCATGAACATAAAGGCTACAAACATTTTCAGCTGATTGTACGGTGACGTCATAAACCCCCTGCCAGCTTGATTGAAGTCCCGCACGGGACGGTACGGGACGAAGTCAGACGAGATCAGACGGAACTGGACACAGCCAAACGGAACCGGATAATATTGGACGGGAGAGGATGGAACCGGATGGAACATATTGAGATCAGACAGCATCGGATATCATCAGATGGACCGGATGGCACCGGGCGGACGGAATGGGACCATAAATAATGCAGTATTAATAGCTGTATTTCTCGTAGAATAGCAAACTTCCCTGTCTCCAAGTTATTCTATGAGGAACAAGGCTTTTCGCACTGCCATATTTATGTGCTTACTGTTCTTCGCAAAAGCACTTGATAACTTATCTTATTTTGAACGGAATGGGGCCATCACCAAAGGGGTCCGGAAGTTACCAAACTCATCAGGACGGGTTCAGACGATATCGGACGCCATCCGGACGGGCTCAGACGATGTCGGACGCCATCGGACGTGGCCGTACAAACCGGACGGACGGAGCGGGACCAGACAGAGCAAGGGTGCGCCGAAAGGAACGTGACGAGTCCAGACGGGATCGGACAAGATAAGAAGAAACTAGTCAGGATCAGACCAGGCGGCGCGTGACCGGACGATGCCGCCGGGGCCTGGCACAATAGGACGCGGCCGAACAAAACCAGATGGGACTGAACGGGACTAGAAAGGATTGGATAGGACTTGACGTAGCCGAATGGGGCCAGTCATCAGACAACACCAGATGGAGCCGGGCAGGACCGAACGATACTGGACCGGGCCAGATGAAACCAGACCTGGCTAGATAGGACCATACGGGACCGGACGAGACCGGACGAGACCAGACGGTACCGGACTGGACCAGACGAGACCAAACGGTACCAGACGCGCCAGACGGGACCGGACGGAACCAAACGGGATCATATGGGTCCCGTTTGGTCCCACCCTGACTGTCCTTTCCCGCCTTGTTTTCTTTGGTCACGTCCCCTGCCGTCCCATCTCGTCCCATCGCATCAGGTCCCGTCTGGCCCCGTCAGGCTTCATCCAGCCCCACTCGGCCCCAGGTCTCGTCGGGTTCCATCTTATCCCACCAGGTCCCGTACAGTTCCATCGGGCACCGCACATTCTAGTCCCATCTGGTCCCATTCGCACCTACGTGATCACGTCTGGCTTGGTCTGGTTCCGCCTGGTCCTGTTCTGTCTGATGACGTTCCTGATGATTGCACCCGATCCGCTCCTGTCCTGCCCTGTCGTGTCGTGTCCGGTCCGGTCCGGTCAGGTCCAGTCCGGTCCGGTTCGGTCCTGTCCGATCCGGTCCGGTTCGGTCCGGTCCGGTCTGGTCCTGTCTTGTCCAGTTCCTCCGGTCGCGTATGGCTCCGTTCTGTCCCACCCGGCCGCTTTCGGTTACGCTTGGCGCCGTCCGACCCTGTCCGGTTTAGTAAGGCCCCTTTCGGTTTAGTTCGGTCCTGTCTGATCCAGTTCTATTCCGCCCGGTTTCGTCCGGTCCTTTGCGATTTCACATAATTCCATGAAATCCTGTCCCGTACGGTCTGGCATTGCCTGGTTTCGTTTGGTATCGTTTGATCCCGTCCGATCCCGTATTCTCATAACGTTCCGTCCGTTCCGGTTCTGTGCGGTTCCGTTCAGTTCCACCCGGTTTCCCTCGGTCACGATTGGCGCCGTCCGATCATGTCCGCCTCGGTTATGTCCCTTCCAGCTCCACCCGCTCCCGCCGGCTTAGTTCTGTTCCGACCAGACACCTACGGTGCCATCTGATCCCGTGTGGTCTTGCCAGATTCCGTCCGGGTCCATCTGGTCCCATTAGATTTCGTCCGCTTCCGTTCGGTCCCATCTGTCTGGGCCTGCTCGGTCCCCGCTGGTTTCATTTGGATTGGTCCCGTCCCGTCTTGTTTCATACCGCTTCATCTAGTTCCGCCCAGTCAGGTCCGGTTTCGTCTGGTTCTGTGGTTCCGTTCTGTCACGTTCGGTTCCTTTCGGTCACTGTCCGCCTACTGGGCACCACACGTGTTACGGGAAACGCACAGGTTCCATGGCCGGGCTTAGAGATCCAAGTAACCATCACAATGTTGGCAGTGGTTTAATGACGTCACCACGCAATCATCCGGAGGCGGACGATTACGTGGTGACGTATGGACCTCACTTTCTTCACAGACTTTCACTTGCTAACAGACATCTGCATCTTGTCCACACCACAGATGTCGGATCCGGGCGTTGGTGGGTGGATGGATAGCCGGCGAGACGTGCGAGGCGAGCTGCTATTTACTGTCATTTTATAGCAGATAACGCTCAAGAAAGGTTCTGCGAGGTTTGAAAAATGTCTTGCATACTTACCGATATCAAGTTCATGTAATTTACGTACAAGATTGAATTAATCAAACTGGTTTAGGAAGTGCAAGGCATACGCCGTAAGTACCCATTCGCGTATATGAGCAGCCTATTGCATCCGCCCACTGTGGTTACTAAATCCGAAATCAATCCTTCAAAATGGCGCAATCGAAAATTTTATCCTTTCCATGTCAATTTAATAGGGAGAGGGGGTCGAAACCATACTGATGCTGTGATTTTGCTCTACAAACGCGCATGACCAGCCACCTTCGATGCAAGTGCCCAGTAAGGTAAACAGCACGTTTTAAAATAAGGACTTTTCGCCGCTGGACGCAGCATGCACCTGCAATCGGCGGCTGCAACGGAATTCGCTTCCAAAAGCATCACGACATTGCGGCAGCAGCTATTCAAAACGTCTCTTTAACTTATGTCCCGAGACGCGAGGGGTAAAAAAGACCCTAAGCATTCAAACAAGACTGTCAGAATCAGCATAATGCGGAGATTTCGCTTGTAAAAAAGCAGCCAGCTGGGAATATTTCACCCAATACCAACACCAACCAAGCTGGACCGGCCGACTCACGCGACAGTGTATTAGGTGAAGACAACCTATCTATAAGGGCAACAGTCTGCATAACAAGAGCGTAGTTAGATTCACGCGTGCGCGAAACACCAGTCGTGATAGACACTGAAGAGCTGCCTGCTGCGTGCCGCTGCCTGGGATACACGCACACACTCCCGCCTCAAAGTCGCTGGGCTCCAGAGCTCTGAGCACCGCGCGCCGCCTGTCCCACATATCACGTAGTAGCCAGGATCCACCGTCCACAGAGACACCAAAGACCTACTGACCGCCCACATCCGTCTCGCAGGAAGCTCGCGCCAGATTCGCGGGCCGATCACACGCGGTTCCCCCCGGAACCGTCGCGCGACGGCTCGGCGCGCGGCGCGCACCCGGTCCGTGCCCGTTTCCCATCGGCGGTACTGGGGCCGCCCGCCCCGCCCCCGTCGTCCCGCGGCGCTGCCCGCCGCCCCGCCCCCGCCCCGATATCACAGAAGGCCGCGTGGCGACGGCGGCTTCAGCTCATGGGCTGCCTGGCGGCGCCGTCCTGCTGCCGCTGCACGTTGTCCAGGCACTGCTGCGCCAGGCGCACCAGATACGAGTCGTCGCCAGACTGCGCCACGATGCGCAGCAGCCGCGCGCCACCCTCGTCCTCCACCATGCGACCGTAGCGCTCGGGCATGGCCTGCGTCAGGTTGGCCAGCGCCCAGGCCGCCCACAGCTGGCTCTCGGGCACGTCGCAGCGCAGCAGCCGGATGATCGGACGCAGGCTGCGGTAGTTGATGCTACGCTCGGCAGCCACGTTCCAGGCGCGGATGGCGCGCTCCAGGCGCGACATCACCTCGGCGCAGCTCGGCTCGGCCAGCGTCCAGGCGGACACGCCGTCCGACAGCATGTTGGAGAGCACGCCGGCCGCGTGGTAGCTGATCTCCAAGTCGGCGGTGGAGTAGTTCAGCAGGCGCAGGAACGTCTCGACTGTGTCCTTGGTGAGGAACTGCGCGCGCAGGTGCGGCACCTCGGCGATGTTGCCCACCAGGCCCATCATGTTGCGCACCAGCTCGCCGCTGTCCGTCTTGAACTCGTGCAGACACTGCGCGAACAGGCGCATGCCGCGGTTGCTCAGGAACAGCTCGCAGTTCTGCGGCGTCTCGTCCGTCACGTTCCAGAGGCAGGACCAGAGGAAGCGCATCACCTCGTCGCAGTTGTGCTCCTGGCAGCGCGCGTGGATGGCCTTCAGCAGCATCTTGACCAGACCACGCTCGCCCACCATCACCTTGCACTGGCCGTCCACATCACAGCACGTCTTGTTCACCAGGAAGATGAGCACGCGCTCCACGAAAGTGTCCCGCTCGTTCAGCACGCCGCTCAGCATGTGACCCAGCGTGTCGAGGAAGCCCTCGAAGCTGAACATCATCTCACGCGGCACGTCGAAGTTCATCAGGATGATGGCGATGAAGCGGCGCACGCGGATCGACTTGCGGTGCAGGGCCACGGAGCGGAACAGCTGGCGCAGCACGCGCTGTCGCTCCACCTCGGTCAGCACGGCCATCCAGGCGCGGCTGGACGTCACATTCTGGATGATGGCGCCACAGTGGATGTGCACCTCCTTGTAGAAGGCGAACTCGTCCATGGCGTCCAGCGCCAGGTGCAGGATCTCCTGCCAGCGCTGCACGCCGTGGTTCATCTGCAGCAGCATCTCCAGCTGCTCCAGCACGTCCGGCATCATGAGCACGTGGTGGCGGTGCGCGCGCGCCGTGTTCAGCAGCTGCTCCTCGCCGATGTCGCCGCCGATGCGCAGGGCCGGCAGATGCTGCCGGTGCGAGGCGTTGCAGCCGTAGATGCCGAGGAAGGCTAGCGGCCGCGTGGCGCGGCTGCCCAGGCCGACGATGTCGCAGGCCGCGGGCGGCGCCAGCGCGGCGCAGCGGTGCACCCCCGAGCCGGCCAGCGTCGTGCCCGAGACGTCGAGGTGCTCGAGCCGCGGCAGGCCGCGCACCAGATGGTCGAGCAGACGGTCCGGGTCGGCTGGCGCCGGGCGCCGCTCGCCCCCCACCGCCGGCGGCACCGACACGTCCAGGTGGCGTAGCTCGGCCAGCCCGGCCAGCCGCTCCGGCGACGTCAGGCAGACGTTGTGCAGCACCAGCGCCACCAGGCGCGGCATGTGCGCCGCGAACGCCGCGTCCACCTCCGAGTACACGTTGCTCAGCTCGAGGTGCGTGAGCTGCGTGAAGGCGCGCAGCAGCGTGTCCAGGTAGGCGCGGCTCGGCTTAAAGCCCACCACCGCCGAGCCGACCAGCGTGAAGGAGCGCAGGCGCGGGCAGGCGACCAGCGGCGGCGCGTCCGGTGCCAGCCGCTTCTCGCGCTCCTCCGCCGGCAGCGAGGCGTCCAGGAACACGGTGGTGGGCGCCATGCGGCCGACCATCGCCAGCTGCCGCAGCTGCCCGCAGCGCTCGTTGAACGCCGCCAGACTCGCGGCCGTGAACTCGACGACGGCGTCGAAGCGCAGCTCGCGCGGCCGGTCGGCCATCAGGCGCACGATCTGCCCGGCGTCCACCGGCAGGCCGCGCACGTCCACCGTCTGCAGGCGCACGCGCCGCGTCCGGCCCGCCTCGTACAGTAGCGAGACAAAGTTGTTGGGCGGCCCGAGACGGCGGCACTCGCGCAGCAGCAGGTCGGCCACCTCCTCCGTCAGCATCACGTAGCGCGACAGGCGCCAGCTGGTGTCCCACGGGTAGTTGGAGCCGCGCGAGCCCAGCGCGCCCGGGTGGCGCACGAGCGCGCGCGCCGCCAGCGTCGACAGCGCCGGCGGGTCCAGCGTGCTCGGCACGACGACCGACATGGTGTCACCGCCGGCAGCGGCGGCGGGGCCGTCCACGGCGACGCTGCAACAGCCAGCGGCGTTCGTCTGACACGACCCAGCGGAGCACGTGCGGGGCTTAAGTGTGTGGCAACGGCCAAAAGACACGCCAGAGACGGAGACGGCAGGCCATGCACCAATAGGATATGATAGCCATCGATCGAATACGTGACCTATTTAGTGACTGGAAGTGTATCCAGAGTCGCAGTCGATGAAAATCCCAACTCTGGTAATAGAACATGTACGCACTGCCGCCGCCCACGACCGTCGTGTCTCGATGCGGAATGGCATACGCTCCATACCACCTCATTCAAAACCTCACAAACAGCAGGCAATGACGGAAGTGTCCCAAACCTGGGTGGTGTCTTAAAAACAATCACGATAAAGTTCCGAAGGTTTGCGAAAATTCACCGATGCGCACAACGGAATCTGTGTTCCCAACACGACCATGCATGAGTTCTAACTATGACGTAGTGAGAAGGTAAGTCCGTGCTAACTGTGGTAAAAAGAAAACAGGCTCAGGCCAGATGCGTGAGTGCGGTGCCGGCTCAGGCCAGATGCGGTGTCGACAGTCGTGACATGACACTTTTTATCAAATGTTCTCCTCTCTTCATCCACTCAGTCTGAGTCTTCCGTTCAAACTGCGAACGAACCTTCAGTTTACAAAACATCTAGGGCAGCCTGCATGGTACATCAGCACCAGCGGTACTGAAATGGCACATGAGACTACATCAGGCCCAGCAGTACTGAACTAGCCATGTCAGACTTTCCAGATACGACGAAATGTAGCCGACTATCAAATGCATTGAAAGCTTACGGCTACATTGATACCAGCCGACCCTGGTGGCTCTAAGACGACGCCACTAACAGCGCACAATGAATTACCTGCAACGAAATTACATTACATTACAATTACAGCGACTGAACTACTTGCCGCGTTTTGAGGACACGTATCTTTGCCTCTGCCTCAGACTCGTAGGGGACCCCGGGTGGCGCGTAACTCAAAGGCGTCATAAAACAAGGAATGGCGCTGCCAGGACTTCGGATAAAACGTTGAGTGTGGGTAGAGAGGCGAATGTCCCCATCTGTGTCGGAACACTGCATCGTTCGCACAGACCGTCCCTCCTCCCGCGGCTAAATACGGCGGCTCTGATCACTCGATGATCACGTGATAGAGGAACGGTATACGACGGGACCATCTGCTCTGATCTCACGTTCAGTCCTCAGAGCATCCCCCAACGAGGCATCGCCACCACTTTCGCGCCACCCAGAGACCGACGCGGCAGCTCAGGGGCGCGGCACCAGCAGAGACCGCCGGGCAGTGCGCGCTTCCGGTCCGGAGAGACACCGGGTCACCGGGGCCGGTTCACACGCCCATGACGGAAGGGTTCAGGGCCGTGCATGCGGGTACGGGTACACATCTCCGGATCCGCCAGTCGAAGCATGTCCGGCACGTCATGCCGCTGCTGTGTCCGCGTGTCGAGGACGTGAACGTGGGCGACTCAGTGTGGTTGGTGCGGTGTGCGGGGAAACTGAGCGTGGCACGCTGACATAAAGCAGGCGATCGTACACTCTGCAGTCGCATGGATGCGATGCACCCACAATACAAGTGTTTGGATTATTTCAAGGGATTAGGCCTACCGAAAGATCATTTTTGAGCACGTCCCGTCCAATCTGTCGTATTTTCGTGTTACAAGCATTTGGCGAGTAATTTTCTTTATAAGAAAATTCAAACATTGCATCTTGATCTTATTTCGGGAGACTTATCGTAATATAACAATCATAATCTTCGGGATCTTAATCCGTTTATGACTAATTTGTGATATTTTTCAGCATGTCATCACGATTCATTTGACATATTCCCTTCTCGTTACGAATTTTTCTTCATCCTGCGATATTTCTGCAACGTGTTGGCCCTAACACAGGGCCCAACCAGAAGCCAGTAGCACACAGTGGTGCTCAAATTGCCACACCCGGTGATCCCACGCCATGGCGCGACACGGAGCGAACATGGTAGTAGTTCACATGTGCGAGCTTTGTTGGATGTATGATGTTGCGCGCTGAATGCCCATGTCTTTGTTGATAACATCCTGCTCGTTCTGGCAAAAAAAGAGAACAACTCAACGAAACAATGGAAAACTTGCTCGTGAGCCCATTTCATATTTCATTTCATAGCGCAGCCGAACAGCGCGGTCGTTAAGCCGGCGGTTAACACCTTCCACAGAGACTACCGCCGAGTCTGACATGCCGCACGCGACAAGCGCCCCACGCGCTCCGGTGGCGTACCCGGGGTGTACGCGCGCGCCACCGGCTATACAAACAAACCACCCGATGCGAGCTAATGGTAACATTTGTCCCCCTGGGCAGAAGCCTTTCATAGTTTATGAGCTGGCCCTGCGGCAGTTTTGGAGCGCCATCTTCCGCAGGGCGCGAGTGTGCTTCCGCCCGTGGTTATGAACGGGCACGGCTCACTCCCTGGTCAGCTCGACAGCACGCCCGTGGTCACGGACGGACACGGCTCACCTCCTGGACAGCTCGACAGCACGCCCGTGGTCACGGACGGACACGGCTCACCTCCTGGTCAGCTCGACAGCACGCCCGTGGTCACGGACGGACACGGCTCACCTCCTGGACAGCTCGACAGCACGCCCGTGGTCACGGACGGACACGGCTCACCTCCTGGACAGCTCGACAGCACGCCCGTGGTCACGGACGGACACGGCTCACCTCCTGGACAGCTCGACAGCACGCCCGTGGTCACGGACGGACACGGCTCACCTCCTGGACAGCTCGACAGCACGCCCGTGGTCACGGACGGACACGGCTCACCTCCTGGACAGCTCGACAGCACGCCCGTGGTCACGGACGGACACGGCTCACCTCCTGGTCAGCTGGACCGCGCGCCCAAGCGGCAGAGCATGCTGCCCAGTTAGTCCGAGTGAGGCAAATGTCATCGAAATTGGCCAAGCGAGGCTGGACAGCCATGCCCTGAGTATGAAGAAGCTCTGACATGAGTCCTGCACACAGCATCTACGACAGCTTGCACCACTGAGGGAACGAGAAAAGTGTGGTGATCTTGCCATGCAATAAGTTCTTGTTCACTGTGTGGGTTACATCAGGTTGGCTACATTTTCACAAAGCGTTTGAAGCATTCAGGCTGCTTTCTGCTTGTACCACTTAACCACTTCAGCTGTGAATATAAGACTGAGACAAACAAGGAATAAGTCAAAAGTTAAAGTTGATCCAACTAAATCAACTGGTGAGTTAACTTGAGGTAGAAATTCGGGTAATAACACATCTTATGTATGACATAAGATGTATATGTATGACATAAGACAGTATGACAGCTTACATGCCAATTGGATCACCAAACAGATGCATGCAATGTCTTGTTATGGGACAAAATGTCCTTTAAAGGCTGTTATGATGACAATATGAGTTGAAAGTTACATATTGAGTGAACAACCTTCCATATGCCTGGAGATACTGGTTTAACAACATTTAACAGTCAATATTTTCAGCTGTACAAATCAAAATGCCAAAGACCAGGAGCTGAAGGCCTTTTTCATTGGAAATGAATCTGACATTTAGCTTCTTCTTCTTGAATCAGACTCAGAATTGACTCAAAGGTGTGATGTGCTGGTCTGAGTTGGAGGCATGCAGCTGCATTGCATTGGTAAGTTTGAACTAATTTCACTGATGACAAGTAGGCAGACACCCTAAAACTATCTATACAGAAAAGTGGAAATGACATGCCCCTATCATTAACATTTGATGGGCAGATAATCTCCAAAAAGCCACAAGCCACTGTGGATGCTGATGGGAGACAATCCCCTAATAATGACAGCTCTCTTTGCATGGGCCCATGGCAATGCAAAGAGGCAAAATAACAACATTTCTGTTGGAAAACCACCAACCGCTTTTGAAAAGTTCCATCTGAGATTCAAGATAATCATGCCAGCTGCAGAACATAGGATAATATGCTGTCTTTAGCATCATATGATGGAAATGATTTGATATTTACATGCAATGCTCATTAAGACCTCTTTACCCACACCACCTTCCTGGACAACCCCAAGAGTGGAAAATAGCCCAGCTTGATAAATACAACTAAGAAAACAGGTTGAGCAGTATTGATAATTCTGATCAAGGCCATCAAGGAAAATACCAATCCCAGAAATGTCATCCATGCAAAATGACCTGTGACTGGAGGCAAGCACTTTGAAGCAGAACATGCATAATAAGCATTTCATTAGCTCTGCCAGATTTCACAGCACTGCACTCCATCATCTATCTGCAAATAAAAAAAAACATTCATCCAAAAATGGGGCAGGATCCACACCACATGCCCAGCAGAGGCAACTCAAAAGAGTTTCATATTATCCACCATATAGGACAGTAACACAACTATATTTGTCAGATAGCTGGTCATTTAATATGCATGCTGCTACCCGAAGGCAGTGGAAACTTGGGTAACAAGAATGAATCACATGCAGTGGGGGGGGGGGGGGGGGGGGAAGGGGACTACTACTGAGAGTGAGTAGTATCCTTTGTGAATCACTGCTAGCAGTAGTCATACCAAGTCCATTTGTTGCTTAGCTAACCTTGCTTTTGTAACGGCTTGTTCGGCTGGCTCAGTGATTTTTCAAATGTGGATCTTACTGCATAAACAGCCTGCCCCTGGATCTTCCAAAGTAACAACTGTTGTGTGGAGAAAAATCAAACATCAAATCATAGATGACCTCAGTCAAATCTCTGTGGTCATCACTCAAGCTTTTTATCACAGCATAATGCTGATGACTGAGATAAAAAGTTGTTGCTGTGAAAATTGCCCCAATCACCAACAACAAAAAGTGTATACAATTTCCACCCATGTCAAATCCATGCTGGGCCTTCCTTGACATCCAAGATGTTGCCCAAGTCATTCTTCCCCTTGGTAACACAGGCATCCATAAGTTTTGCTGTTAAATTCAAAATAGCTTAAGTACAACATGAAGTGACTATGCTCACAAAACTTGCATGCAATAACTAGCTTCTTAATAATCACAATACACCTGCTCATGAATCACTTACACCTGGCACCTTTTGCAACAACAAAAATTTGTTGTCCCACCAACCCCATTGGTCTGACCCTGTTCCCTGCAGCTTTTTTGTCTTTGATCAATGCATTTTGGCTGGAGGAGCATCACTATGACATAATTTCTTTGTTTAAATTTAATCCAAATCATCTGAAAGGATGGATTTCTGGGATCAGAGCTCATGCAAATCAGGAGGTTCAGAAAGATCTGCATGAGGTGCTCAACACAGCCAAACTTCCTGCCAGAACAAAATCCAGGCATGAATGTAGCAATGAAAAAATGACCTCCTTCACTGTATGTCCACATGACACCCATGGAGGCAGACAAAGAGTGTTTGTATATAAGGTAAGACATTTTTTGCAAGTCAAATTCCTGGAAATTTTGGGTGGTACCTCACATGCATGCATCCTGTAATGCATTATAGCCATGCCACAACTAAGGATCTCAAGTTTCAATTGCTAATCAGTGAACATCATGCCAGCAACCAGCACACAGACTGTCAGTAATAGTGGTCACTGGATTGCATAACACATGGTTATTCTATTTTGAATGCAGGATGATATAATCCCAATTACTTGATTCTAGCGATTTGGTGTATTATAAAATAGAAGTTTAACATCCCATCATGAAAGGGTAAATCAATGAAATGGTAGGAAAATTCACTTCCCACCATCCAAGGTACACCAAGAGGCAATCCATGTGGATACAAGCACACCATACATACCTTAAGACTAAAATTCAAATTAAGACCAAACCTGAGCCATTAGATGGACATTCATAGAAGGAATGTTGTCTTTGCTCATTGTTTGATGCATTACAGTTAAAAGCCATTCCTTGACTAGTTAAGAGATGACAGGACCTTTGTCCAATCATCCACTGTCCACTTATATTGAAACCCAAGACAAGTAAAGAAATAAGTTTTCAAGTTTCTGAGAATGACAATGAACGAGGATCGCCATCATTCTTCTCGACTACCTGTGTTGGCGCCACCATAGCGCAGATGTCAGCCAACCAGCCTACCTGCAATTAGGCGATTCAGGCCAACACAACGGTGTTCAGTCTTAGGTCATAACAAAAAGGCTCTCCAAGTACAGCATCGAAATATCCTTCCTCAACAAAGCCAACGGGGGTTCAACACCCCGCCCAGGACCCCATCACAAAACAATGCCCCCGCCATCAGGCAACGCGGCCGATCAGCTGGCAAAACATTGAACCCATTGGCGCGCTAGTTTCGTCTACAATGATTATTTCCATATCAAGGATTCCTGCCACCGCATAGAGCAAACAAAAACGCAGCTTGGTACTCTAATGTACACAGGTAGGACTTACTGTCTTATATGTCGCAGCGTTTGCAAAATAACACATTTTTGAAAAACAATGTTTTTGCTGTTGGAGGACAACCACTTGAGAAAAAACAAAACCGATGTAGCGTAGCGCTATCATTCCGCAACGTCACAAAACTGGTCTGTGCCGCAGCGCAAAAGGGGTGCTGGGTCAGTTGCCATTGCCAAATAGCTAGGAGGCATCAAAGCGTTTTTATACAGCGCCGCAGGCACAACGTTTCACGCCGAAAGAGCTGAATGCGCGTAACCCTCCCCTGCATTCCTGACGTCGTATTTGTGCCTCCCGCGACGGAGCCCCTGCTTACAATGACAATGGCGTTGAAAACTAGGCTCCTTAACTTCGTCCAACCTGGGAAGGAGGGCAGCTGCCCCGGTTCCCACGCCCTAGATGAATGATTCTATCTCGTCTCCATATGGCGCAGGAGCCTAACAATGGCTGTTCAGTGCGCTGCGCCCAATGCCGTAACTGACCAGTTAGGTAACTGACGTAACTGACCAGCTCGCGGCGGATCCACGAGCGCATCAGCTCACACCCAACATCAATTTACAACTGCTACACACCACTTTACTTGATACTGACGCCCAAGCGGAGGGCATAGCTCTCCACAGCCCAAAGCAGTCGCTGAAATGCATGGGCATCCAGCGCGTGATGAATTGCGGGTGCACCTTATCTTGCGTGAGTAGCAGAAAGCGAGAAGTCTGAAAAAACTTGTGCTTTAACGATTTTCCCGACAGCTTCTCATCCGCGGCGAACTATTGCTTCATTACCCCACAGTACGTGGCCGCACCAGAGCACGCATGGTACCTCACCACGCCGGCAGCAACTGGAACCTACCTATATCACGCGCCCACCGCCGCCGCAACGTTCTGAGTTCCGACGGAGCGTCATGACCACCGTCCCCAAGGCCGCCGTTATCTGCGCCTCGGCCCCTGCCACTGCCAGCTGCGCCTCGGTCGCTGCCAGCTGCGGCTGAGCAGGTCGCGACGCCCAACACACCACACTCGTAGCAAAGCAGCTGTATTGTCTCATCAAACGACAGAAACAAGAGTGGGCGCGCGTGGCGGCGTCGGCGCCAATCACAAGCCGGCCATACCGCGCGCGGCCGGGACCACCGGGGTTTGCGCGTCGCCTCTCCACCCAACGGAAGGGGCGCAGGGAGCGGCACGCGCGCCGGCGCCGCGTCCGCGGGCCGCGACGTGGCCGCGCGCGCGCGCTGCCTGCGCCGATTTGAAAGACAACCTAATGAGTATGAATGCGGCGGCCGGAGGGGCACCGGCCGCCGCCGGCCGCGCCAACAACGCGAGCCCGCGTCCACCCCTCTGACTACATCAGGGACTAGCTTCGTTCGCGCGCGCGCGCGCGCGCGCCGCCAGAGATCCGGTGCCCGCGGCCAGGCTCGGTCAGCAACGCGGGCCGCGGGCCTCACAAGCAAATCAAAACACAGTGACAGGACGCCAGTCTCACTCGTAAGTAGGCATTCGTCAACGGCTCGATCACATGATTTGCCCGCCGGTCGTCCGGTGAGCGTCACAATAAATAGATGCGTTGCCTTTCAATGCAGGTATATATAAGACGGACGCACGCGGATTGTTTATATAGAGCATTCGGGTGGTACATCAACATTAATATATAACGTTCCCAGAAACTGCTGGTAAATGGGACGATCGGAGGTAGCCGTAACCCAGTGCACCAGCAGCCCTCGAGCTACAGCTGGGTAACGGTGTCTATGCATCTATCCGCCAGATATCTGGAGGTGAGACGCAGGACTAACGCTAATGAACGGGGACTAGATTCAACACCTGCACATCGTAAGAAATCACCTCAAAAAAGCGTCGCGTCAACTCAATGTTTCTTGCCGATGTCGGCATCACTACGACATCTATCATGGGCGTAGCGATTCCTCAGTTCGGTGGCCAGCCGTCGAGTGGCCGATGGGTGCTGCGGTGGCGACATCTGTGATCGGCCGGAGGAAGACGGAGTTCCCGTATCTCTCTCAGTGGCGCGGCAGTACGTGGTTCAGCGGCGAGACCTCGTCCACAGCGGCAGGCCGGTACCGCCGACGTCTGTAAAGTAAGGCCTGCTCCTCCCAGTGATAGTGCGAAGGCAGGCTCTACACGTTCATGGGCACACCGAACAAGCGCTCAAGACTGCACGCGGCGAGCGGCGCATCAACGACAACTGCGACGCATTAACAAGACTCCGCTGCGGCAGACTGTGCGGGGCTAGCAGTTTGGTAAATCCACAACAAATCGAAGTCACTGAAAGTGATATGACCGAACAAGAATGAGACGACTGTAGCGCTACGCCGTACACGTTGGAGACCCAACTTCCTTGACAGGACGCGGGGCCAGCCATGGACACGCCGTCACCTGCGACACCCTTCCACTGCCGCTGGCACAAGTCGATGACCGAATGCAGGGCATGCTGTTGGTTAGTGACACGCAGCTCGGCACCGCCGTGACGTCGACGGCGCCGGTGACCGTGACAGCCGGAGCTCCGACAAGGCCACCGGGTCTGTCGCCGGACCTCCGCCACACGTCACACGAGGCGCGCAGGTGCCGATCGCCACGGGGGGGGGGGGGGAGGGGCCACTTACCGTCAGTGCGGCTGGACTGCCAACGAACGCCGAATGTCAGCCGCCGGGACCTGGCGTCTCCAATTTCCCCGCCATGTCGCGCACACGCTAACATCATCTTATATAGTGAAAAAGCCCGATTCAGGCCGCCAGGAGCCTGCTATGGAGAACATCTTGGTCAAGCCCCTGGTTCCCACCCCTTACTGCCACGTTAATATCTGCCGACTTGGTGGAACCTGGCCCAAGGCGGCACCCCCTCCCCCGTCGCTGTCCCGCCTGGGAGCACCACCGGCGCACTCCGGAGCCCTGGCCCGGTGGCCAGCACCTCACCACACCTCCCGTAAACGTCCCGCCCACCTCCGGCCACCACCGCCCGGCCGTCAAACACGGCCACCACCGCAGCCGGCGCACTGGAACGCTGCCACCTCGCCGGAGCAACGAGCCGTCAGGCCGGCTAGAGCACCCTCTCCGCGGGCTCGCCTGGGCAGCCTCTGCCCGGCCGGCGCGACGCCTCACCTGGCGGCGATCTCGGCGCCGGCCGGCGGCGGTCCGGCCGGCGGGTGCGGCACGACGGCCGGCTCGCGCGCCGACAGACTCTCACTGTCGCTGCTGGCCTCGTCGCGCCGCCGGCCCGGCGCGCCGCCCTCCGAGCGCGTCGACTCGGTGCTGACGCCGGAGCTGTGCCCGTCGGAGGGGCGCGGCCGGCCGCCGGCGCCGCCGCCGCCGCTGCCGCCACCCCGGCCCGTTAGTGGCACGCGCGCATGCAGGCGAGTCAGTGCGGCGCAGGGACACCCGGCCAGGCGCACGCTGGGCGGGGCACTCAAGCGTGTCGCCCGTGTCAGGGCGACACGCTTGGGAGGGGGGAACGTACGACAAACTGTCACCGCTGGAAAGATGACAAGCACGCAACAGAATAAACGCGTGACAGACGCAGGCCGGGATGATGTGGGTGACAGGGACACGCCGGCTGACACGCGTGACAACGACACGTGCGTCAGGATGTCAGGCGCAGTTGTGAGAGGCGGGCTATAGGCGGCGACGGATTACAGGGTGAAAGGGCGCACATATGCTCGGCCAGTGCGGGACTCAGATGGAGGGAGCGCGACCACCTCGCGGGAGAAAACAGGCCGAGGGCCGTTGCGCAAAACGGTTAGAGTTAGTTTGTTAAGTCAACACGACACGCTGCCAAACACAACTTACCGGGCCGCTCGAAGCCCCGGTAGGCAGGCCGAAGGTGAACGGCAGCTGCCATGCCTGCCGACGCCATCTTTGCCAGCCCCCCCTCCCCCCGGTCATCCGAGCAGAATTTAGCCCGGTATCCCGCGCCTACACGACTATTTTGAGTTGCATCCTTCCCAACACCGCTTACAGCAAGCTTTCCGGCGTGCTTCACAGCACCAACCTAACCTCTGCTCTACCAAATCGTCGATAAGAACAATAAACACAGGACTGGGGCGCTCTCGGTTTTCTTGCCCGTTTGGACATTAGGACACATGTCGCATTGAATTAATACTGTAGTCGGCCGGTCGTGGCCCCTCTAATCTTCATTAAACCAGGTCCGATTCCTGCCTTATCCGTCTAAAGATCCCTACACTGCCGCCCTAACCGAACGCTCGCTTGATCGTCTTTCCCTTCCCAAATATCCTGTCCCTCATTGCGTTCACAAAGCCTTCCCTACTCCTGCAGTCCTAGTCATGCCCTCCGCCTCCATGAAACAGCACCTTACCTACGTGATCTCCCTAAATCCTCGGGTCTTCCTTCGATCGAGCCTCACCCCCTCCGGACCCTTCCCGCCCCCACCGCCGCCGCTCCCACGGACCGGGTCTCACCCCTGTCCAGGTCCTCCTCGCTCCCGCCGCCGCCGCTGCCCAAGCGTTGGGTCTCACCCCCGTCCGGGTTCTCCCCGCTCCCGCCGCCGCCGCTCCCACGGGCCGGGTCTTACCCCCGTCCAGGTCCCCCCCCCCCCCCCCGCTCCCACCGCCGCCGCTGCCCAAGCGTTGGGTCTCACCTCTGGCGGGTGCGCGGCGGCACGGCCGGCTGGACGGAGACGGCGTCGCGCGGCCGGTTGCGGCCGCCGTTGGAAGCGCGAGCCCAGCTGGGCGTCGTCGGCCACGTACTTGTCGGCGCCCTGGCGGCGGCGGCGCAACGCCGGCGTGCAGCCGTCTAGGCTCGTGTCGTCCCGACTCGGCGACTGGTACCGGTACGAGTCTGCACGAGCGACGGGCGGTCAGGAGAGGGTTCCGTGTCGGGGTCGGTGCGAGGGGGTTTACACGAGAGACTGGTACCGGTACCGGTACGAGTCTGCACGAGCGACGGCCGGTCACGAGGGGGACCCGTGTCGGGGTCGGTGCGAGAGGGGAGGGGGGGGGGGGCTACAGGAGACTGGTACTGGAACTGGTGCGGGTGCACCCGAGCATCGGAAGGTGACGTGGGTTCATGGTACGGGGATGTGTGCACGAAAGCTGTATGGTTACGGGACGTGCTGGAGCCGGCACCAGTGCACACGGGCACTCGCGCCACAAGATTATAATGAGAGTTATCGGCACTGGTCCTGGAGCGAGTCTGCGCGGCCACCGGCGAGTAGTGAGCGTGCCCCGAACAAACAGCACTGCACCGAGACGCCGTGTCTGCCGGCGTCGGGGGGTGCATGGGACGTTCGTGAGGCCACATGGGGCACTCGTAAACACATACGCCTGCATGGTAATCATGACAGCCGCTGTTGCATACTTAACACGCACGACGCCACTGAAGTTACTGGCGCTGTCAACGCTGGTCGAAGCCCAAGCCAGTGAACGTCTCCTGCGGGGAATCAAACCAGGGCATCTCCAGCCAAACCGCAGTCATCGACACCCAGCTCCGTCACACCACTCAGCTGCCGCGACCTGTCACCAGCACTCGGACACACGGCGTGCCGTGACGACCCTGACCTGTGACCGGTGGCCTGATGCGTGACGGCATGGTGTGGTAACCCTGGTGGCAGGCCGAGGACGAGCTGGACTTCTGCAGTCCCCAGTTGGAGACGCCCAGGTGCGAGTCGTACCGGGGCGAGTCGTAATAGGCTGCCGGCAGCCGGCGGGCAAGTCACACGAGCTCCGCGCACAGGCGCACGCCCAGCACGGGACCGGCGGCGGCTCGACTCCCAGGGCGACGGAGCGAGCAGGACCTGGCGCGGCAGTGTGGCGCCACAGGCCGCTTGGGTCGGCACATCGTACAAGGGTCGGAGCTGTGACCGGTGCCGGTGACCGGGTCATTACACAGACTTACCTTGCGTCCCGTCAGCAGCGCTCAGCCGCCTCCGAGGCAGCCCACCTCAGACGCCGCCTTCGCCATTCCGCAACAAACCCGCTGGCCGATGAAGTATATATGTGACGGATAGAGGAACACCACGACGTGCGCGGGGACGAGAAGCGACGCCGGCTGCGGGCGACAGCCAACACGCGCCCCCTCCCCTTGCCCCGCCAGCGCCACTCACCGCCGCTCGGCGCCGGGCTGTAGGAGGAGCGCTGGGCGCCGGCCGGCGCGTGCAGCTCGCGGCGCGGACTGTAGCCGCCCAGCACCTGCTGCACGTAGAGCGAGGGCGGCTGCGGCTGCGGCTGCGGCCGGCGCGGCGCCGACAGCGGCTCCGGCGACGAGCTGAGGCGGCCGCGCCGCCCGGCCGCCGGGCGCGGCGCCGGCTCGGCCGCCGACGACGCCGTGCTCGTCGTGGTGGGCGTGGTCGAGTGCAGCTCGCGCGCCGAGTGACGCCTGAGGACGGGGATGGGGCGGGGTCAGGGACATCTCCAGCAGGCACGGGCCAGGCGCAGCGGTGCGGGGCCCAGGCGAAGACACGTCCGGTGCCTGTTCGGATCTCTGCTGCCACATATCGCCTGTTTGAGGGCGTGTTAACCGAAGAGGGAAGAGCCGCTGTAAGGCTGTGGCTGTGTGTCAAGGCATCGAAACGTAAGAGAAATGTGCATGCGGAAGGCGTCTCCGACGCAAACAAGCATACAAAACCATAGTTACTGACACCTGTCCCGCACTACACAGCTCAAAAATCACGAACGAAAGTGCAAGAGCACTTGCGCAGAGTGACCACAGCATCCGCGGCTGCTGAGTAGGTCTGCTCAATCGGCAACGCGCCACCGCTCACCCACGCACTCGTCTCTCAAGCGACACCCGCGGGCCCCACCTCGCCCCGTCCCGGCCGGCGCCCGCCTGCCGCCGTGCTCACCTCCTGGTGATGAGCGGCGGCTCTGACGCCTCGCTCTCGGCGTCCACGTCGGCGCTGAGCTGGGCGCGCCGGCGCCGCTCCGGCTCGCCGCCGTCCACCAGGCTGTCGTCGCTGTGGAAGGCGCGCGCGGCCGGCGCGCGCTGGCCGCGCAGCACGGCGCCCAGCTCCTGCACGCTGATCACCGAGATCTTGCGGTCGTCCAGCAGGTTATCCAGCGAGTGGCGCTTGGCGGCGCCGCTGAGCGGCGGTGGCGGCGGCTCGGCGGCGCCGCCGCCGCTGCGCCGCCGGCCGCGGCCCGGCGACTCGGCGCGCGCTGTGCCCTCGCCGGTGGTCGACTGCGAGTCATGTGGGTCGTTCTGGAACTCGGGCGGCGGCGTGACGACGCCGATGCGGCGGCGCACCGTGCGCGGACTCTCGCGCGCCGTGGCGAACGAGAAACCGACTGTCTCGTAGTCGCGCTCGTCGCCGGCCTCGGACGCGCCGGGCGGCACCGCCGTGCCGAAACTCTCGTTGCGCGACGTCTCGTTTTCGTCGATGCGCGAGCGGCTGCGCGAGGTGGCCAGGCGCGCGCGGCTCTCGTCGGCCGCGTCGTAGAAGGCGCTCGACTCGTCAGCTGGCCGCGGCGGCGGCGGCGCGCGCGGCTCGGCCGGCGCCGGCGGCTCGGCCGACTCGCCGCCCTTGGCCGGCGAGTCGCGGCTGCGGCTGGATGACGTGTCTGTGCTGGGCGCGGCGCGGCGCGCGGCCGGGGGCGGCGAGCGCACCGCGCGCTGGGCGGCGCGCGGCGGCGGCGGCGGCGGCGGCTCGTTGTGCGGCGTTACCTGGATGTGCGGCACGTCGGCCGGCGGTGCCGCCGGCGTCTCGAAGTAGCGGCCCAGCTGCTCCGCCAGGCAAGGCGAGCTCTTATTCTTGGGGATTGCATTGCCGTCCGAGGCGGCCCGCTCCGCCTGCTCCAGTTTGCCGGCCAGGTTACGCTCAGACTTGTTCTTCAGGATGCTCTTCAGGCGCGGCGAGGAGGAGCGCGCCGGCGCGCGCACCTCCTCCAGACGGGCGACGCTGTTCGTCTGGGGACGACCAAAGCCGCCCGTTAGACGCCGCACGGCCTCAACACCCGACAACCTCAAACTCTGCAGCGCGCTACACGCAACGGTGGCCGCTGACTTGACAGCTGAGAGGCGATTAGCCGAGCCCATAAGCCACCTCCAAAGGACCAACGAGTTCGCAGAATTTCTCCGCCAGACTGCCTCGCAAACTCCGAGCACTCCATTAGATTACTGTCAGACACGGCTAAACCAATTACGAAAGTCCAGCCGGCGGCTACAAAACCGCTGACGGCGGCCGACTCACCTGATTGCTTTGGGCGCCGGCGGCGGCGGCGGCGGCGGCGACCGCGGCGGGGGCGGCGGCGGCGGCGGGCGTCACCACCGCGATGGCGGGCACGGCCGGCGGCGGCGGCGGCGCCGAATCCGAGCGCCGCGACTCGGACTTGTCGAACACGCGGATCTCCAGCTTGCCCGAGACGGGCAGCATGTGCTGCGGACTGACGTCCGACTCCATGGACACGGTCCTGGCGGCGGCGGCGACGGCGGCCGAGTCAGCGGACGTGCGTGCGTAGCGGTGACGTCCGCAGCCGGCCAAACGTGACAATACAGGAGCGAGTGGCGATGATTCTACCCGAGCCCACGCAGCGACAGCGAGCCATCAACAGCCATCCTCGAAAGATGGAAGTATTTGGGTGACACCTAGTCTGCCAGGCACACACTACTTCGCCAAACGACTCCCTCCCACCATCGCCAGCGACTCTCCGTCGCCGTCGGTCAGTCAGGGACGGACGACGACCCCGCGACCGCCCCGGAGCCCCACCTGTTGACCGGCGGTGGAGTCTTGGGCGGCGCCGGGGCGCGGTGCGAGCCCGGCGCCGGCGGCAGCGGCGCCGGCGCCGGAGTCGGCGCGACCGCGGCCGGCGGTACCACCGCCGCCACGTTCCGCACCACGTCCACCTCGTAAACGACGTCATCGAAGGTGGCCTGCTGCAGCAGCGGCGGCTCCAGGCCGGCCTGCGGGAGGCGGCCGGCGTCACGGACCGCGGCAGCCGGGTCATGGGCGTGTCCAGGCCGGCCCTCGGCGAGGCCGGCGCCGCTTCCAGGTGACGTCACGGCACGTGACATCACCGGCGGACCGAGGGGACTCCGGGAGAGGCGGCCCGCACATCGACAGGCGCAAAGCCGACAGCCAGCGCCACCGACTGGCCGGCGGCAGAAGCTCATAAGCGCGTCTCAATCTCAGGAGCTGAACGCGACACACGACCCCAAACCGCCACGACCAGCCCCGTGCCGAGCCGGCATGCGCCGCCGCCGCCGCCCTCCCAACGTCTGACAGGCGCTCGTCGTGGACGGCCCTGCGCCGCCGCCGCGGTCCCGACCCGGCCGCCGCCACTGACCGTATGTGTGGCGACAGCTGGGGGTTGGACCACGACCGCGGCAGGCCCTCGCCGCGGCTCCTGTCCACGGGCACGGCGGCGATCTCCAGGTTGAGGTACTCGAGCGGCAACGCCTGCGCGGCGCCCACCTGGGGCGGAGCGGCGCCAGCGTCACGCACGGTGCGCACAGACCTCACGCTGAGCTGGAGCGCGCGCTGGACTCTCGCTGCTAGTCCTCGCACGGCGCTGGTGAGCTGCGCCGTTCACTCGACATCAGTATGCGTCTTAAGCATTCAGCGCCCGCTGTCCGCTTTTAGCAGTACCGGACAGCCCAGCTACCGATAAATTATACCTCCGAGTCACTCGTTCTTGGCCATGGCACATACACGAATAGACTCAAGCCCATCCAGACCACTCATCTGGCCAAATAAGCAAAACATTGTAAACAACGCGCTTCAAAGCATGACACTGACAAGGAAACGGACGGCGCGACCCAAACTTTCAAAGAGCAGATCACTTGGACTCTGCACCGAAACCGAAGCGGCTTCTCTCACAAGCACCTTTCTGAGACAGTATGGACAACAGAGCGGGGCACCAGCTGCCCGGCCGACGTCGCCCAGGCGGGGCGCCGGCCGGCCCCTCACGCTACCTGGCAACGGAGCCGCGACTTGATGAGCAGCAGCGGAACGAAGAACGTGTTGGGCGGCGGTGGCGGGCCGCCGGCAGCCGAGCGCGCCGCCCGGCCGGCACCTGACGCCGCCTCTGCAGCCTGCCGAGCACAGGTCGCGCTCCGGTCAGGCCAGGTCACGGGGTCACGCGGGCCAGATCATACGTCGGCTGGCGTCGCCCCTGGCCCACGCGGGTAACGTCACACCCCCGAGTGGAAAAGGCGCGTCATTTCGTCCATGCAACGTTTATGCTGCATTCCATCAGTCCCTGCCTAGTTTGCTGCGGAGTTCCAGCGCACACGGCTTCCAATAAAATAATATCGAACATTGCGATACACCGTTACATACACCCACCCATGAACCGTTAACGTGGAGGCGAGCACCCCACCAAGAGCCCAGTCTCCGCCGACGCGCCATCGGTGCAGAGGCTAACGGCCCTCGCCATCTGCGGGGAAGGCGGCGGGGAGCGCGTGCGGACCTGTTTCCTGTGCTCGGGACTCTGCAGTCCCTGCTCGGCGGCCTCGTGGTCCGTCTCGGCCTCCGAGTCATCGAAGCCCGACTTCCACTGGGAGGCCAGCGTCATGCCTGCGACACAGAGGAGGGCCGGGGTCAGCGGAACCCGGCCCCAGTACCGGCAACGCAATCGTTATTTCGCAATACAACATACTATGACCAGCATCTCCGAGCATATTGCAGGTCACTAACTCAACATAAAACTTTCAACTCAAAACGCCGTAAACCGGCAGTTAAGCAATTCTTTGTAATATCAAGTCTTATCACAAATTCGCACTACAACCCCACCGGCCGGCGTGCCATGGCAGGCGTCGCCCGTTCCGCCTGCTACCGCGAGCCCAGCCGTCGCCCCCGCTCGACTGACCTCCGCCGCCCTTGGTGGCCTGCTGGGACACGTTGTCGTCGTCGGCCACGGCGAACTGCGTCACGCTCACGTCCCGGTGCAGGCTGAGCCTGTCAGCGACGGCACAGACGGCACTCAGGCGGCGCCGGACAGCGCGGGAGACGGGGCGAGGCGGGGGGACGCTAACGAGACACTGGGCAGTGCAGGGACGGGGCGGGCGGGCGGGCGGGCGGACGGGGGAGGGGAGGGGAGGGGAGGGGAGGGGGCTGACGGGACACTGCACAGCGCAAGAGACGGGGCGAGGTGGGGGGACGCTGACGGGACACTGGGCAGCGCAGGGACGGCGCGGACGGGGGGACGCTGACGAGACACTGGGCAGCGCAGGGACGGCGCGGACGGGGGACGCTGGCGAGACACTGGGCAGCGCAGGGACGGGACAGGCGGGGGCACTGACGGGACACTAGGCTGCTCTGAAACCTGGCGACGCCGTCACCGGCCAGTCACACGCAATATAGGCGCTATAGATACAGTGGGACGGCATCGCAACACAACAATATTCAAAGGATCCATACCCTACATCAAATGTGTTATAACGCTAACCAAAATGAGCGTTTTACTTGGTATTCTCCAACGGCGAAGGCCATTCCCGTACATCATGCCACACACTAAGGTAACGCCTTCGGCCGCCATTATGAGGAACTCCGCCGAATTCACCCCAGCCAGACATCCGGTCTAATACAACAGTGCCCTGTCCGTCCATAACTAAAGCACGTAACTGGAAGTTTGGAGAGCACGATATTCAGTAAACATGCTCATCAAACATACCAATCAGAACATGCAGAGTTATCTACAGCGCTCATGTGCAGCGTTACAGCGCAGGCACTGTTGCTGATCGGTCATTCTGGCCGCAGCTTACGCCGTTCCGCGTACAACAGCGACCGGGCAAGGTACTGGCGTTCCTTAGACTGCCTGTCGTCCGCAAACTCAGGATGCTATCTATGCTACAAAAAGTTCACGTCAGATCACTCAAACACAAGCAGAGGAAAACGCGCCTCCGCTGGTCAACACAGCGGTGACCGAGCTCAGAACAGCAAAAGACAAGCGAAGTTACGCCGCACAAGCCTTTACAAGCCAATATACGTCGCACCAAACCAGAAGGCGTGATTTTCTGTGTAAAACCTGCCGGCTACAAAACCGCAGGACGACCGAGCCCGCTGCGGGGATCCATCAGAGAACGCGCGCCGTCTACCGGGATCCACCCAGCGGGCCACCGAGACGCGGCCAGCACAGCGCGCGAGGTGACCGGGGCTGACGGCATGCACCGCGCGCCAGCTGCGCCGCTCCCACGCCGGCGCCGGCGGCGGGCCGCGCCCGAGGCGTCACTGATCGAACGAGTGCAGCGCTGCGGCCAGGCGCGCCGGCTCGCGGAGTCCTCAACACACCGCCGGACGGGGAGCAGACAGTCGGCCAGACAGACGCGCGGGCCACAGACATACAGACAGAGGCGAGCAGGCAGGTAGACACAGACAGACAGGCGAGCAGGCGGGCCGGCAGTCGGGCACGCGGCACCGACGGGCCCAGCGCACGGCAAACGCAAGCCAACGAGCGCGAGCGCGCGAGTTGTACCGACCGTGAGACTGACCGGTTCCGGCTGCCGGCCGAGTGGAAGCGGCGCCGGTGGTCGCGCCGCTCCCGGCGGCCCGTCTCGCGCTCGGTGCCAGTGAGCGGCGCCTCGGAGCCGGCCGGGCCGCTCTGCTGCGGCGTCGACGGCACCGACACGTCCAGGCGGCCGGTGCGCGCCTCCGTGCTGCGGCCGCTCACCTCCTGACGACGCCGACACGGTCAGCAGGGCCAGGCCGAGGGATACCCCGTTGGCACATGAGGGGGGGGGGGGGAGGGGGGACGGCGGGGGAAGGGCGTCTGGATGGCGAGGCAGTCGTGTACGGGCCAGTATGCTGAGGAGCGACTGACGACGTTCGCGGAGATGTGACCTGTACTGGTTGTCAATGTTTCTTACACAGTCATGGGCTCCTCTGACTTATCTGTTTGTGACTCCTATCCAGCGACGTTTACGTACGTTGCACCTTCCGCTCCGTTCCGTCATGACCCTTCTACCCTTGTAATCCCTTTGATCGCGACGACCGACATACGCACGGCCAACACACATTAAAAGAGCACCACATCAATCCCCTCCCGAACAGACCGGATGTACGACGACAAGCAAAAGTACGCCTTAGGCACAGCCGCGGCACGAACATCCACCTGTCCGTCCGCTGGCCGTGACCCGCCCCTTCACGAGCCTCCAGCCGCCGCGGCCGTCTGACCCGTCCGTCGGTGACCCGTCCCCTCCCGAGCCTCCACCCGCCGCGGCCGTCTGACCCGTCCGTCGGTGACCCGTCCCTGCACGAGCCTCCACCCGCCCGCGGCCGTCTGACCCGTCCGTCGGTGACCCGTCCCCTCCCGAGCCTCCAGCCGCCGCGGCCGTCTGATCCGTCCGTCGGTGACCCGTCCCCTCCCGAGCCTCCACCCGCCGCGGCCGTCTGACCCGTCCGTCGGTGACCCGTCCCCTCCCGAGCCTCCACCCGCCGCGGCCGTCTGACCCGTCCGTCGGTGACCCGTCCCCTCCCGAGCCTCCACCCGCCGCGGCCGTCTGACCCGTCCGTCGGTGACCCGTCCCCTCCCGAGCCTCCACCCGCCGCGGCCGTCTGACCCGTCCGTCGGTAACCCTTCCGTCGGTGGCTCGTCCCTTCACGAGCCTCCAGCCGCCGCGGCCGGCTGACCCGTCCGTCGGTCACCGGCCCTGCACGACCCTCCACCCGCCGCGGCCGTCTGACCCGTCCGTCGGTGACCCGTCCCCTCCCGAGCCTCCACCGCCGCGGCCGTCTGACCCGTCCGTCGGTGACCCGTCCCCTCCCGAGCCTCCACCCGCCGCGGCCGTCTGACCCGTCCGTCGGTGACCCGTCCCCTCCCGAGCCTCCACCCGCCGCGGCCGTCTGACCCGTCCGTCGGTGACCCGTCCCCTCCCGAGCCTCCACCCGCCGCGGCCGTCTGACCCGGCCGTCGGTAACCCTTCCGTCGGTGAACCGTCCCTGCACGACCCTCCACCCGCCGCGGCCGTCTGACCCGTCCGTCGGTAATCCTTCCGTCGGTGGCGGCCCTGCATGACCCTCCAGCCGCCGCGGCCGGCTGACCTGTCCGTCGGTGACCCGCGGCGACGCCGGCCTGCACCTCCTGCGTGCCGTCGGCCGCCTCCAGAGCGCTCAGCCGCAGCTTGGCCACCGGCCGCCGCGGCGGGTTGCCCTCCTGGTCCGGACGCGCTTTCTTCGGCGACGGGTCGTCGCCGGCGCCCACCTTGGTGGCGTTGCGGTTGTTGTCCACCAGCACCTGCCGGTGGAGCGGGGTCAAGCCGCCGGCATGAGACGAGTCGTGTGCTGCGCGCGGCGGCGAGCCGCGTGGCGAGAGCGGGTGTGCGGCGGGTCACCCAACGCGGCGCGGGGCAGGCCTCAGGGCGTCAAGTTCGCTTCAAGTGCGAAAATCGACGAGGTAGTGATCTGGAGTTGGCCGGTCACTTCCTGAGTAGTCTAAGACGCTGTGTTCGTGCCCGTCGGTGTCAACGTGTCCTCCTTGGTAGTTGGTGACCAGCCGCGGATGAGGGCCGAAAGCGGTGTCGGCACGTCTTCCCCAGCGTGTCGGTATATACCTCAGTCGCTGAACTTTCTCGCGTGTGCCTGTGTCGGTTTTGGCGTTAGCGCGACACTTCTTCCAGGTGTCAGCAACAGGCAGCGACCGCCGGCTGGAATCGGTGTCGGTGCCGGTGTTAGTGCCAGTGTCGGTGCCGGTATCAGTGTCAGTGTCGGTGTCGGTGTCGGTGTCAGTGCCAGTGTCGGCGTCACCTTCTCCCGTGTGTCAGTAGCGAGCCGCGGCTGCTGTGCCGAGGTGGCTGTCGGCGGCCGGTAGTTCTCCTGGTTGTCGCAAGCGGCGCTGCCCAGGTCCGTCTGGTACGAGGCGGCCGGCTTGCTGATGATAGCCGGCGTCGAGGCCGGGCCGCCGGCCGGTGCGGTCTCCGCCGCCGCCTTCTCCCAGTCGAACGCGTCGCTCTCCTGTGGGCACGGCGCGCCACCGTCGGACACGACAGCACGGCAAGAGGATCGTGTGCATGCGCTCCAAAACGGACCACAATTAAGGCGAAAAAGCAAATGATGAGTAAGTAAATCCTCTTCATAGCGGTATGCTTATCAACAACGCTCTTTAACCATCAAAAGTGCAGCAAAAACCTCTCATTGATGTACTATCATAGCAAAACCCAACAAAAAGCTGTGGCGTGGCGAAGTGACCGACCAACTGACCTTGACCCCCCGCCGCTTCATACAGCGCTCAAACAGGCCCGACAGCATAGCGTAGTCGGGCTTGTCATAGTAGTCGAGCGACTGAATGTGCTCCAGGAACTGGCGGAAATCGGACGGCAGGTGCTTCAGCAGCTGGTAGTGGTTGTACTCCTCCTTCATGATGCCCACCTGCGGCCGGAGCGGCGTCAGCGCGGCGGCGGCCAGGGCACAGCCGGGGTGACGACCACTGCGCCATCCTCGGCCAACAGCCACACCAACTGTGCGTTACCCAGAAGCAAGGCGGCAGGCCCGACGCCAAACGGCCCGCTCGGCCGACGCCGGGCGCCCACAACTCAGCCCTCCCGCACGCGAGCGCACACCGCGCGCGCTAAATCGGCCCGCTGGCAGACGGCCGGGCCGCCGCTGCCGGTGACGTCGCGTGACGTCAGACGTGACGTCACGCGCGGCGGCGAGGCGTCTGCCGCCGAGGTCTCACAGCGGAGGCAGAGGTGGAGTCCAACTCGACAGGCGGAGGGACGCCACTGGCGCCGACAACGCTCCCTCCCCCTTGCTCGCCTGTCGGCGCGGTCCACCACACGGCGACTCACGCCGGCGCCCTCCCCAGCCCGCCGCCCGGCCGCGGAACTCCTACCATGGCGCCGGGACCGGCCAGCCGTCAAGCGGCGCGGCAGGCGTGGCGCAGCCTTTCAGCGCCTTTCAGCGCCGTCAGGCCGCTGCCAGCGACGCGGCTGGGAGCGAGGGGCGGCGACGGCGGGGCCCGTCCCTGCTGTCGCCGGCCGGCCTCGGCCTGTGGCGCACCTGCTCCTTGTCCTTGATCTTGCGCCAGGGCAGCGAGCCGTTGACGAACTCAACCATCATGTAGAAGAGCGACCACAGGTCGTCCTGGCGTCCCATCTCCTGCGGGGCGAGGCGGCCGTCAGAGGCGCCCCATCGGTCGCCGACCAGGCGGGGGTGACGTGTCAGCACACGAGCCCATGCTCCGGGCGCCCACCACCGGACGGAGCGTTCGGCGGTGCTGAGCGGCTCCGAAACACACTGGGAGTGTGCACACTGACGGAGCGCCAAGGCAGAATAGGCGGGAAAGGCATCATGCCAGGATATGAGCGACGCTCCACTAGCAGGGGATCCGGGCAGTGCAGAACGACACGACTGCAAAACGAGCGTTGAGCTGTGAGGGCCAGAGGCATTCATAGGTGAGAATTGCTCTACACAATCCCTGCGCTACCTCATGGCGCCGTGGTCATAGCCATCCTCTACCCATTCCTGATCAGTTGCAATCACCGCTCACCCACCCATTTGCCGCTTCCCAGCATTTAAGTTCTAAATTATTGAAAAGTTTCAGGGCATTTTACCTTCAACCTCATTCTCTGAACTGATAATAACAAAATTGGCGTGAATGAAGCTTGATCAGACCAGGAGAAAACACAAGCAGTAACATTGCTCAATATATCTTAACCGATCTACCCGGTATTTCGCAAACATCTCAGCCGTAACCGTACCCATACCCGTAACTTCCCAAAGTCTGCACCCAAGCCCACCCGTCACCTACTCTGTGTGGATGGCACAGGTATCACCTAGCCCATAAGTCCCCTAGCGAGAGCTCGGTTCCGGCTTGTGCGGAAGTAGCGAGCAGCTTGAACGATTCCACGCAAGCGAGGGTAAATAATCCTCAGGGACACGTATACAAACTAATCTACGAGATCAGTGGGAGCCCACTTGGCACGCGCATCTGACGCCGCCAGCCGAGCGGAGCCAGGCGGCGCCGGCCGGGCCGTCTGGCGGCCGCCGCCCGCCGCAGCCAACACGGCTGGCACTGTCGGAACGAGTTCGGCGAATTCGGGTAAACACACCGACTGATAGAGCATCCCCGCGTCGAGACCACGCTGATGAATGGGCCTCAACGGGGGGGAAAAACGGCCGCAAACAGGTACAGTCAAAACAGGCGGCCGCGCCGCGGTCCCGCGCGGCCCCGCCAGCCGGCCGCCGCGGCCAAACGGCGGCCGTCCAGCGCTGGCGGCGGCCGGCCAAACGGCACCGTCCGTCTCCGCCGCCGCCCGGTCGGCCAACGGCGCAGCGCGCAAAGCCGCAGAGATCCTCCAGCCGTCGAGACGTGCGCCGTACGACTGTTCTCCGCCTGGTTTGACTGCCAGTGATCGGCAAGACCACGAGCAGGACCATTCATCCTGGCTGAGACGGCTTTGGGACCTTTGGCGGTGGCGCAGCAGCTCCGAGTTGGAGCGTGAGCCGCATTAGCCTTATGATGTTTTGCATACGGCAGAGGCAGCCCGCGGCAGAAGTCAACAGGGCCCACTCGCCAAACGCCGTTACCGGGGTCAACGAAATCCGGCCGGGAGAGGAAACCGAGACGCAGTCGCGTTAGATGCATGCAACCTTCACTCGGCCCACTTTGCCATAAAGAAATAAAGCAAATACAGGAGAGTGGCGCGGGCCAAGAGGAAGGCGAACCGCTTCGCTGCACCCATCAGTCAGTGACGACGCGAAACAGCGCTCCGGTCCCTCCGGAGAGGGAGACTATTTCAGGCGAACAGTCTGCACATGGGCAGCGGCAGAGACAAAGGACCTTGTCACCTCTAACCAACACGGTTTGCTATTCTCGCTCGTTATTTTTGCTGATCAGACTAAAATCCTGATGTAGCCGGGTAGGCGAAGGCCGCGTGGCAGCCTTGCACGGCACGAGAGCCGAGCCTTCCAATGTCTGTTTAGCCAGAAGACCGGGGGCAAAATGATCAGCTGAACGCATTTCTTGGACAGTGGGCTCAGGGAGCACACCACAAGATCCAGAGCATGAAGGCACCGAAAGCCTAAACCGCCCGCAAAACAACCGCACCAATCACTCACTTCTAACAAAATAGCTTGACACGACACCTCACTGTCACTCGGTTCACACGCGTCAGTCCCCACGACGCCCAGGCCCCGCGGTCGAGCGGCGTCCTCGCCACACTCCGGCCGGTCCTCGCCACTCTCGGCCGCGCCCGCCGACGCCGGGCGTACCTTGTTCTTATGCGCGTTGATGGCCGCGTACCGGACCGTGCCGCGGAAGCCGGCGGCGGCGCGCGGCGTGCGCACCTCGCCGTACGCGTTCGTGTACTGGCGCGCCAGCCCGAAGTCCAGCATGTAGACCTTCTTGCAGTTGTGCGGGTGCCGGCCTGTCGAGAAGTTGGACTGGAACGGGAGGGGCGGTGGCCGTCAGTGCCGCCGCTGCCGGGGGCAGGGCGCGGCCAACACGGCGTGGCAGACGCGCACGGGGTGGCGCGAGACTCGGCGACGGCGGGCGATGAAGCAGGGACCGCGCGCGGCGAGAGCCGTCGACGTGTCGCGCGGACATGAAGTCAGCACGATGTCTGCCCATGTCTGACGTGATGGCTTTGCAGCGTCTGTGGCGTTTGACATGGCCACCTTGTAACGAGAACCGTGTACCCTGGAGTAACACTTGCTTTCAAGCATACTCCAGGGCGTCATCCCCACACCCACGCCAGTAGCAGTAGCTTCATGTCACGCAGAGACAATCCCTACACCAAACAAAGCACTGTTGCTACCGGTTCACCATGCGCCGAAAATTAGAACACTGAAGCTCAGTTTTCCCCAGCTCACACCGCCCAGCTTCTTGGCCAAAGCCCAACCCCAACCAGCCGTCCCCGCCCGGCCCGCCACGGCCGCCTCACCGGCTTAACGTCGCGGTGCAGGAAGCCCGCCTCGTGGATAGCCTGGATGGAGTGCAGGATCTGGTGGCCCAGCCGCAGGGTAGTGGAGAGCGAGAACGCGCCGCGCGGCTGCGCCCGCCGCAGCTCGGCAGGTTGCGCCCCTGCAGCTGCATCACCACGTAGTTGAAGCGGTCGTTGCGGCCGCAGCCGATGAAGCGACACACGTGGTCCTTGCCTGCCGGGGCGAGGCGGGGCGTCAACATGCGGCAGGCGAGCGGGGGCGTCAGCACAAGGCAGCGGAGTGGGGGGCGTCGGCCCCCACTCCGACGCGCCGCGCGGCTGCGCCCGCCGCAGCTCGGCCAGGTTGCGCCCCTGCAGCTGCATCACCACGTAGTTGAAGCGGTCGTTGCGGCCGCAGCCGATGAAGCGACACACGTGGTCCTTGCCTGCCGGGGCGAGGCGGGCGTCAACATGCGGCAGGCGAGCGGGGGCGTCAGCACAAGGCAGCGGAGTGGGGGCGTCGGCGCCGGACAGGTAAACGGCCGTCAGGACGAGGCAGGGGAGAGGACATCAGGACGGAGCAGGAGTCGGCCGTCAGGGAGGGGAAGGCGAGCGGACGTCAGGACGAGGCAGGGGAGAGGACATCAGGACGGAGCAGGAGTCGGCCGTCAGGGAGGGGAAGGCGAGCGGACGTCAGGACGAGGCAGGGGAGAGGACATCAGGACGGAGCAGGAGTCGGCCGTCAGGGAGGGGAAGGCGAGCGGACGTCAGGACGGGGGCAGGGGAGAGGACATCAGGACGGAGCAGGAGGTCGGCCGTCCAGGGAGGGGGAAGGCCGAGCGGAACGTCAGGACGGGGCAGGAGAGCGGCAGTCAGGACCGGGCAAGGGAGCGGGCACCAAGACTGCCGATGGCGGCGTTTCAGACAGCCTGGCACGGACGCCAGACAGCGAGCGCTGAGCGGAGACGGACGGATCACGGGTCGGCGGCGGGCAATACACGCGGGCGGGCAGCGTCGGCGGTCAGCGAGCAACGGACAGCGTAGCGTCTAGGATCACGTCATAACGAATATCACATAAGATATTACACAGGAAGGCGGATATACTCAGCATCTGTAAAAAACAGAGCAGTTGCATGCCAAAACCGTAGTGGGCGACGGTTGCGGTAGCAGGAGGCCCAGCGTCAACATCTAGCACCAGCGGACGTCTCCTCGCCGGGGCGGATAGTAACCGTGCCTCTCCAACACGCACACGTCCGCACAGCGACCATTGCCTCCCTGCACGTTAGCCTGACGCTTAGACGCTACAAGTCCCACACACCTCATTACCTGCTAGGAACAGCCGTTTCCATATTATTTAATCAACGTCACTGCGAGCAATAACGCCACTGCTGCCATTCGTCTCGTCCAACTGCTCACAACAACTGGCAAAGATAGTCTCGCGGCCGGTTGCCGGGGCCGTCTGCGGGCCGCCGCTCGGCCCCGGTCCCCCGCCAGGCCGCGACCTGGGGTCGGCCCCGCCCCGGTCCGTCCCGGCGGCGCTCGAGCGCCAGGGCGGCGGCGGCGGCGGCGGCGGCGGCGGCCGCACCGGTCCGAGTCAGCCGTGCCGTCACTCAGCGCCGGCGCCGGCCGTCCCTACCGGACCAGCCGCTGCCAAACATCAGCCGAAGGCGGCGGCGGCGGCGGCGGTGGCGGTTCCTCCGGCCCCGCGGCCGGATCTGATGCACCGGCCGCGGACAATGGACCGCTCCGACCCGCTCCGCTGCGGTCGTCGGTCGTGGGATGGGAGGCGCCAGGCCGAGCCTCGGAACACGGCGCGGGGCGTCGCCCGGCTGGCGCACCGCCCGGCTCCACCCGCGGCCCCTGGCAACCAGCAGAGGTCACCACATCCGCAGTCATGGCTGGTCACCGATCCCCGGCGCCAGTGTTGGTCGCCGAAGGCCCGTTCAATGTCCCCCACCGCTGCCAAGATATGTTGCGCGATCCCCGCGGGGCCTCCCCAGGGCCTCCCACTGACACGTCGAGCTTCCGCACGGCAGCCGCAGCATAATATCAACTTCCAAGCGCACCGACGGCGTTCTTTGGGAGTCAGTCACGCATAGCTCAAATGGTTACGCGCTGCTTTCATTGGCATCGAATAACACGAGATGAGCGCTGATCTGTGGCGCAGGCATCCGGCACGCCTTTATCGGTGCTACTATTCACATACAACAACACGAGCCGGAGCTCAGTGCAGGTGGAGAGCCGCTGCGAGTGACAACGAGACGACCTCGCTGGGGCTCGGACGCCCGCGGAGCCGCCTGGCAGCGTCCGAAGCTCGGCCTCCGCCGCGCACGGGACAGCACCGAACCGACGGCACCTCCGGCGACCGTCAGCGGCGCTGGAAATAGCCGGGCGGCGGTGCCAGCCGGCGGCGCGGCCGGCCGCAGACCGGTCGGCGCCGCCGCACCTCGGCCAGCTCGCGACCCCGGTCGCCGTCGCACACCGTCGACGGCCCCGACTTCGGGAGGTCTGACGGCGGCGGGTCGTCGGTTCGCCCCGAATCGGGGACGTCGCGGGCCGTCCACTGACCTCCGCCGTGGCAACTGGCCTCGCACCCCCGCACGTGCCTGTTCCAGCAAAGTGCCCGTCCCCGCACGCCGGCTGCCGCAGGTGGCAGCTCCTGCGCTCCGCCCCATCCCACCGGGTTCGCTTGGTCATCTCAGATGTCAACCGCTGACTTAGACTAGGACTGACATAGCTTAGACTTAGCGTCGGCTTCCCGCCGCGGCAGCCAGCAAGCCCGTGCCACCTCCATGTTCCCACCCAGTGGCGGGCGCGGCGGCCGACGCGCCGCCTGCCCTCTTCACGGCCACCACCCAAACAGAGCCGGCGCACGGCGACGGCGCCGGCGGCGGGCTGCCTCGCCGCGAAGGTCGACCGTGTTGAGACGCCGTCTGCCAGCGGCGCCGGCCGCGACGCGCCGGGCGAGGGCCATCAGTCAGCGGGCCAGCCCAGCAGCCGGCTAAACACGCCGCCCGCGCCTGCTCGGGAGAGGCGGGCCGAGAACGGCCGACCGGTTGAAACAAAAAGCGGCGGACCGGTGTCCTCGGTACGGCGGACCTCTCCTTGTTACAGCGGACCGGTATCCAGGGTGGTCGATCGACGTCCCGGGCTGAGCGTCAGTAGAACGGGCAGCCACGGACCAGCGCAGCCCGACTCACGACGGCTGGACCCAGCCAGGACGTCACGGCCCGGGGGAGAGTGGAAGAGGCGGAAGAGCAGGGGGGGGGGGGGGGGGGGGGGGGACACAGCGGACGGACGGTGGACGCTGCAGCGTCAGCGCTCGGTGACCGTGCCATTAGCTGGACTAGCCACGGGCGGGTCCCAGCATGAGCAAACGAGGGCCTGACCGGCCAAGACGGGCGGATAAGTTGGCCTCCCTTTCAAGACCTGTTTTCCGGAGTCCCGGATGTCACGCTGGAGCTGCCCCTGGGGCTGGCTGGTTACGCTGCGCACGGGAGCCGACGGCGAAGGAGAAACATGGGGCGGGAAGGACGCGGGCATGAAGGAAGACTACACAACGGCGGCGACGAAAGTTCGACAATACTACCGGGCATGTTGGCGACGAACAAGGAATGGGAGAGGAAACACTAAATCAGCATCATTACTATCGGCAATGTTCTCCCCCCCCCCCCCCCACAATACCCACTGTTGGCCGAATGTATCTCAGCACCCTATGCCTCTCATTGCATTCCGAGAAACTCCAACGAGTTTTCGTTCACAGAACTCAGCCCGATAAACTCTACAATGGACGGATTTACTACTGCCTCGCACGCGAAAATTACCGGCGCCATCTGCACCAGGCGTTATGGATCTGGCGCCGGCAAGTTCTTAATGGCCCGTCTGAATACGCCCCGACCGACCCCGGGTGGGTTGAGCATACCCCACTGCATACGCTCCGACCGACCCGGCTGGGTCGCGTACACTCCACTGAGAGCTCCGACCGACCCGGATGGGTCGGGCACACCCCGCTGAGAGCTCCGACCGACCCGGATGGGTCGCGTACACTCCGCTGAGAGCTCCGACCGACCCGGCTGGGTCGCGTACACTCCGCTGAGAGCTCCGACCGACCCGGCTGGGTCGCGTACACTCCGCTGAGAGCTCCGACCGACCCCGGATGGGTCGCGTACACTCCACTGAGAGCTCCGACCGACCCGGATGGGTCGGGCACACCCCGCTGAGAGCTCCGACCGACCCGGATGGGTCGCGTACACTCCACTGAGAGCTCCGACCGACCCGGCTGGGTCGCGTACACTCCGCTGAGGAGCTCCGACCGACCCGGCTGGGTCGGGCACACCCCGCTGAGGCGGCCGCCTCAGAGAGGTACGGCGGCGAAACCGCCGGCGGCCGAGTGCCGACATTGCGGAGGGGGGGGGGGGGGGGGGGGGGGGGGGGAGCTGCGACACTGCCCTGTAGCACCGTCTCCCCCTGGCACAGGCTAGCGCCCACGGGCGGTGGGAGCAGCTCTGGCCTCCTGCTGGTGCCAGCTGGCGGCGGCACAGCTGCCCACAATAACGCAGCTCGCCTGTGCGCAACGGCGCGCCCCGTCAACATCCCAGGGCACCGTCGTACGTCGAAACTTCCACTCGGTGCTCTCTAACTTTGTGGCCGCCACCCCACCACCAGGCCAGGCCGGCGCTCCACGCGCACCACGCCCCGCCACTGCGGCAGGCCTGGCGCGCGCGGCACCCGCGTCGCCGTGGGCACCCTGAGGACTAGAGCGGGGCCCGCGCTTGCGGCGCCTCACTCCAGGCTGCTGCTCCATTTGCTGCTGTTGCGTCACTGCCGAATGCGTCGGTAATGATTTCTGTCTTGACTGGTGAAACGGAGCTGCCAAAGCTACCGTCACTTTTCATTGAACCGCTATCAGCAAAAACGTTTGCACGTTCCGCGCATTTAGTCTCTCCCCTCGAAGAACAGGTGCGGACTAATTTCAGCCGTCTGTTGGCCTCACAGCCTGCCGATCCAGATTGGAGCCGCAGTCTGGTGGCTGGCCACAGCGCCAGCACGCGCAGCGCCCCAATCCACGCAGAATACGCGGCTGCGGCCCGCCGCCAGCGGTCGGTGCCGGCGGGCGGCAGCCTGGGTGGTCGGCTGTGGGTCACGGTTACCAACCGAGCCGATCCCGGCCCAGATACGGGGGGCCGTCGCCGGCGGCGGCGGCTCCGCACCAGTGGCCGCAGGCGGCGGGCAGGGTCGGCCGTCAGGCGCTGACAGCCGGCCACGCCTGGCGCCAGGTGGCGGGATGATGATGTCACGAACGTCCGACGGGCTGACGGCCGCTGTCAGCGGCCTCAGGTCAGCCACGCCTGTCAGCGGCCTCAGGTCAGTCGCGCCTGTCAGCGGCCTCAGGTCAGCCACGCCTGTCAGCGGCCTCCGGTCAGCCACGCCTGTCAGCGGCCTCCGGTCAGCCATGCCTGTCAGCGGCCTCCGGTCAGCCACGCCTTTCAGCGGCGCCAGGTCAGCCACGCCAGTCAGCGGCGCCAGGTCAGCCACGCCAGTCAGCGGCCTCAGGTCAGCCACGCCTGTCAGCGGCCTCAGGTTAGTCACAACCCGTCAGGCGGCCTCAGGTCAGCCGCGCCTGTCAGCGGCCTCAGGTCAGTCGCGCCTGTCAGCGGCCTCAGGTCAGTCACACCCGTCAGCGGCCTCAGGTCAGTCACACCTGTCAGCGGCCTCAGGTCAGCCGCGCCTGTCAGCGGCCTCAGGTCAGTCACACCCGTCAGCGGCCTCAGGTCAGCCACGCCTGTCAGTGGCCTCAGGTCAGCCGAACCTGTCAGTGGCCTCAGGTCAGCCACGCCTGTTAGCAGCCTCAGGTCAGTCACGCCTGTCAGCGGCCTCAGGTCAGTCGCGCCTGTCAGCGGCTTCAGGTCAGCCACGCCTGTCAGCGGCCTCAGGTCAGCCACGCCTGTCAGCGGCCTCAGGTCAGCCACGCCTGTCAGCGGCCTCAGGTCAGCCGCACCTGTCAGCGGCCTCAGGTCAGTCGCGCCTGTCGGTGGTCGTGGCAAGATAAGCCGCACCTCGCCGCGTAATTAGCTCTGGCCAGCCCTTCGCCTTGGTGACCTCAGGTCCGTGACGGCTCCATGGTTCCGGTAGGTGAGGCCAACCACACCTGACAGTGACCTCGGGGGGGGGGAGGCCCGATCCACCGACCAAATCTGGGGTCACCTCCGCCTGCACCGGTCACGCGCCGCTCCCAGGCCACCGCTCCTCTGCGTCTCCCGCCGTGTCACCCACTGACCCGGTACGGCCGGCCCAAGGTCGTCTCGCCGTGACCGGGTGAGCCAGCTCGCGCCGCCAGGTGCGGCCCAATCGATGCAGCGGTCCCTGGGGTTCATCCGTGTGCCGCGCGGCCCCGGCCCGACCCAGGCAACGAGTCGCTGACGGCCGGCGCGGCGGGTGGCGAGGCGCCGAGGTCCGCCGGGCAGCACCGAGACACGGCCGCCCCGCCGCCGCCGCGGCCGAAGGCGGACGCCGCGGCAGGTGAGAAGGTGGCGAGACGACGCGTGACGCGTGACGTCCGGCGCCGGCCCTGGGTGCGAGCCGTCCCGGAACGGACGCATTGTCTGGTCCGGCTGGCACTGAAGCGTCGGGTGGCAACCGGCCAAAGATCGTCCGCCTGGATCGGTGCGGCCGTGTTGTAGCGCTGGTCGGGCGGGTAAAACCCACCGCAGGCCTGTCTGGCTGTCTAGCGAAAGGTCAGAGGTAGAATTATCCCATGACTTTTGATAAGCTTTGATGAGGACGGTGGGTTCAGCGTACATCAATATACCATAATCTGCAAGTACTCTGAATGCAAAACCCACAAATGTCTGACAGAAATTGTGAAAATGGCAAAATGCTATCTGACCGTTACGGTCGCGAAGCGGACGTCTGGAAGAAAGTCCCTTCTAATGGGATTAACTGCATACGCCAAACCAGTGTAAGTGGAAACAGCGATGCAAATTGCACATCTCTTCACAAGTTTTCCATTTAATGTCGCCCTAACAGCCTCAGACAGCTTGCCCGGAGAATACTCAGCGCCTACCCCGGAGAATACACGGTGCCTTTCCCGAAGAATACAAGGTGCCTTCCCCAAAGAATACTCAGCGCCTATCCCGGAGAATACACTGCGCCTATCCCGGAGAATACATGGCCGGCGCCTGTACCGGAGAATACATGGCCGGCGCCTGTACCGGAGAATACTCAGCGCCTTTCCCGGAGAATACACGGCACCTGCCCCACAGAATACTCAGCACCTATCCCGGAGAATACACTGCGCCTATCCCGGAGAACACACGGCATCTTTCCCGGAGAATACACTGCGCCCTTCCCGGATAATACTCAGAGCCTATCCCGGAGAATACACGGTGCCTTTCCCGGAGAATACATGGCGCCTGTCCCGGAGAATACTCAGCGCCTATTCCAGAGAACACATGGCGCCTGTCCGGGAGAATACTCGGCGCCTTTTCCAGAGAATACACGGCGCCGTTTCGAAGGGCGTGCGCCCGGCCGCCGCCGGCCCCCCCTGCCACCAGGCCGGGACGGGCCAAACCGTAGATCAGACGGTCTGGGTCGGCCGCCAGGGCCGCCGCGACACACCCGCCCCCCCGCCCGGGCCCTGTACCGGGGCGTGGACGGCCGGGCAGGCCGGCCGCACGGCGCCCTCTCTCCGCCTCCCGTCCCGACCGCAGGCTGATCAAACAGAGCAGCGGCCGGCGGCGCCGCGGCCGAGAGAGCGCCGCAACCACTGCTAAACGGCCGGCCACTGACGCCGCACTGCTTAGGGGAGGTGTGGTAAGGTGTCGTTTTCTCTCCCGGAAAATTAACGGCTTGTACGCAATTTACGCACGGCTATGGTTTATGACCGTGCGCATGACGCCCGCGCAATGCCATTAAGATGTCGAGATTGAGCTCATGCAGATGGGCGGGCCCGATGCTGTTGGTGAAGGGGGTTGCCCGGGACAGGTCAAGGTCATGCAAGCCTTGCAGGGGTTGTGCGCAGGAGCCGAATAAATGGACATCCAGTGCAAGCGCCAATAAGCCAACGCCAAATTCTGAGCTTCCTTCCCCTACGATAGAGCAACCGTGCGATTGCACCGTCCTCGACGCCCGCATAGGGGGCTCGGGAAGATAGCTCGGGCTGGCCTCCGGGTCCGCACGTGCTCCAGTCAATCCGCGCACCGCCTCCCCCTCCGCACTGGCGGTGCTAGCGCGTCAGCATCAGGACAGCGACAGCACTCCCCACTTATTCACCCGCCCCGCTTTGGTCGGCGGCGCGCGAAGCAAAACAAGACCACGTTTAGGTCACGTGCCAGGGGCTAATGAGCGTTTTTGCCAGGTCATCCAAACTGAAAAGGCCCATTACACACTTATCAGCATCGACACGTGATGTTTGAACGGATGCCGCGAAACACGAAGACGGAACGAACTGAAACTTCCACTGGCAACGACGAAAATCCAATCATTGTCGGCAGACTGTGCGATGCTCAGGCATGTGGCCGCGCGTGCCACACCAGCCAGTGGTGATAGCCAAACAGGAGAGACTAGAAACATGAAATATGGCACGCTTAGCAATCAGCAAAATTGAGTGGCGTGATAAGGATCGACTGTGGGCTGCGCCTGGCTAGAAGGCTGGCTGGAGGGACTTTACTCCAGACATCTCCGTTCCGAAAACTGCTCTGCTTCGGAAGATTCTGCACTGCTCCACCACTTCATGACCCCATTCCAGACCCAGATCAGTCACATTCTATGCCTTAATAGCCATGGCCTTATCTCATGCCTTGCACGAATGGAGCCTCCCAGGGCGTTCCCCAACGTCAAGTTATTGCACACGCGGCGGCAGACGCTTATGCACTTTGTTGAAAAACCGGATCAACCAAAGCGGTATTGCACGATGTCTGTGGTCCCAGTCACGATACTGACGCTCCGCTGGCGGAGTCTGGCTCAAAATCATGATCGATGTGCCCTTCTGGGGAAAAGCAACTCAAATGGATAGTGTTCCAGTAGGTCAAGGTGCAATCAACTCCGATGTCCGTTCCCAACATAATAAATGAAAATGCTTTGCCGTGGGGCTGAGCCGCGCAATCCGCAGCAGAGCTCTGCAATCTTCATCCCATGCTGGAAGCGCCATTTTTCACGGCCCCGTGTCTTCCGCATAGCGAACATTTTATTCTGGAAAGCTGTAGCAGCCCGACCATCTAACACCAGCCGCGCTTCATCATTCTGTACCACAATAGCGGGGGCGTGTGCCGGACCTGACGGCTAATCGCGATAGATGCAGCGGTACCGTAGAGCCTCCTTCCTTCCCACACAAGCCCGACGCCATTTTCCAGGGCGCACATTCTCGCGAGGGACGTCACTGCTCCGATCCAGGCGGGTTGCAGCCGTGTGTGACCCGGCTGACCCGCCGCCGGTCGGCCACGCTCGCCTCCTGTTCGGCCCGCTGCCGGGAAGCGTGCTATTGATTGGCGCGCCGGCTGCGTGTTGACCTGCCGGCCGACGCTCTGAGGGGGCCCGGCTCGCTGGCCGCGCGCCGCCGCTGCACGGCACGTACGCGGGGTGGTCGTCGCCGCCGGCCACAGCTCCGGGACCCGCTCGTGGACCGCCGGTGTGACGGCTGGACGATACCCGCTGAGGGTGGGGGTGGAGTGGCGTACAGAGCACGCAGTCCCCGGCACAAGACGGCCTCCTTGCTCAGAGGCACACCCCCAGACTCGCACCATGGTGCCGTGTGAATTCGAAAACAACCGGCTGGTGGCCAACTGATCCGCCTGCATCTCCGTTTACTCGCATGTCGATCACAGTCACACAGCGCGGGCCCGACACCAGCCGGGCCGCATTCATACACAATCGTATCTTAGAAAACGTCAACGGTTCCCCGCTACGGCATCGACGTCCAGGTTTATGCATGCACGTCAGTGTCAACATTACAATCCGGGTCTGGCAGGGGGAGTGTCGAGCCCATTGACAGCAGCTGCCCGTAAACAAAACGGAGCATGGGGACTGTACCCTGCCGTGACCATTCCGGTGACGGGCCTCCAACTGACGTCCTGGCGCGGGCGGCTCGACACGAGTTAACGAGCGGGGACCCTCAGCCGGACATGGGCATAAACCTGAACCCGACCTTTCTCAGGCCGATGCCGAGCCCGCCCTCAGCCAACGGGGACCTGAGTTCGACACGTCTGGGACGAGATCACAACCCGACCAGCACACTCTCGACCCAGCTGCTGACGTCAGCGGCCAGCCGCGAGGCCTGACCGTCAACTGAAGCCCCCGTGCCAGGCCGCGCCCGTCCCCAGCACGGGCCCCACCAGGAACCGCTCTGCCGGCGTGGCGCGTGCGTTCCGCGCCGCGCCGGCAGCGGTCGTGACGCAACGGACGCTATTTACCGCGATCGGTGGCACGGGCCGGCCGGCGCGCGGGACGCGAGGTGCCCCGGGGCGGGCGGCTGACCCTGTCCGCCCGCCTACATAAGGCGCCGGTCCGCGGGTCGAGCCAACAGTCCAGTTGAACCGGCCAGCAGCCACAACCCGCAGCAGCAGCATGAAGGTGAGAGACGGCGGCCGCGATCGACGCCGCACCACTGCCGCCACTCTCACGGGGATCCCCGGGGTCATTCCCACAGGCGGCTGTGCTCGGCTTTTCCAAGAAACATGCAATAGCGTTCAGCACTGGTGCGCGTGGCGTCGCTGGGTAATGGCGTCCAGCATTAGCGCTCGTGACGGTCGCACAGAAACGCTGCTTGAGGGGCCCCCGCCACGTGGCCGCTTTACAGGTCGACGATGACCTCTGCATGACCTCTGAACCTCCGCGTGACCGCAGCTCTTCCTTGTCGCCGCCGTGCTGGCCGTGGCCGCCGCCGACAAGGGAACCACCCCCCGAGCTACGAGGCCCCGCCACCACTGCGGCCCCGAGCTACGGAGCTCCGAGCCAGCAGGCTCAAAGCTACGCTGCTCCAGCCGCCATGCTCAGAGCTACGCCGCGCCCAGCTACAATACGCCAGAGTATGAGGTAAGCGTGACAGTGCGTGCCAAAAAAAAAAACACCCCAATACCGCTTTCGTCCTGCAGTTTGCTGAACCTCCCCGGCATTATTTGCGCGCCGGGGCCGCCCAAACACTCAGCGCGAGATGCGGCTCGCGATAGCGGCCCAGGGATGACGCACGTGCGGTGTTTGGCGGCGCCGCCACACATGGGGCTCGTCCAGCCGTCCGTGGTTTATCGTCGGGCCAGATGGCTCCCGGCGTCGCGTGGCCGGCCTTCACAAGGCCGGGCGCAGGCCAAACACCTGAGCCGCCGCGTCACGAGCTGGGTTTGATCCCCACCGCGGGATACGTTCACCGTCCAGGCTTCTGCCCGGGTTGGTGGGACTGACGACCTCAACAGCCGATGCGCCGATCCCCACCCAGACGACTATCAGCGCGCCCTGGCATCCACCTCTCGTCCTCAGGAGCCGGCCCAGTACGTGTTCGACTACGCGGTGAAAGGCTACGGGGAGTACGCGCCGCAGTACTCGGCGCAGGAGAGCCGGGACGGTTACGCCACCAGCGGGCCTACTACGTCGCGCTGCCCGACGGCCGCACGCAGAAGGTCTCCTACAGCGTAGACGGCGAGTCCGGCTTTGTCGCCCAGGTGGAGTACGAGGGCGAGGCCCAGTACCCGGAGTACCACCCGCAGCCCGCCTACAAAGCCCCGCAGCCCGCCTACGCCGCGCCGGCTCACAAGGCCAGGAACAGAGCTATGCCGCGCCAGCTTACGAGGCCCCGAAGCCGACCTACGCCGCACCGACCTACAAGGCCCCTAAGCCGACGTACGCTGCCCCGACTACAAGGCCCCGGAGCCGACCTACGCCGCGCCGGCCTACAAGGCCCAGAGCCGACGTACGCTGCCCCGACCTATAAGGCCCCCGAGCCGACGTACGCTGCCCCGACCTACAAGGCCCCGGAGCCGACCTACGCCGCCCCTGCCTACAAGGCCCCGGAGCCGACATACGCTGCCCCCCTATAAGGCCCCCGAACCGACGTACGCTGCCCCGACCTACAAGGCCCCGGAGCCGACCTACGCCGCACCGGCCTACAAGGCCCCTAAGCCGACTTACGCCGCGCCGGCCTATAAGGCACCAGAGCCGACCTACGCCGCACCGGCCTACAAGGCCCCGGAGCCCACCTACGCTGCCCCGGCCTACAAGGCCCCTGAGCCGACGTACGCTGCTGCGACCTACAAGGCCCCGGAGCCCACATACACTGCACCGGCCTACAAGGCCCCTGAGCCGACCTACGCCGCCCCGGCTTACAAGGCCCCGGAGTCCACCTACGCCGCCCCGAGCTATAAGGCTCCCCAGCCGACCAACCCTGCGTACAACTCCTACAACTAAGCAGCGCAGTCTGCCATGGTGATATCGATCCTCAACATACGAAGACGGGTGAAAGTATGTATTATTTATTGGACTGAACGCGCGTAAATGAATGCTAGTTACATATCGCAATGAACTACCAGCAACGACGAGCGTTTGTAAACATCACGAAAATTGCTCAGCACTTTCAGCCGATCACCGCAGGCAAGCTACGGACCGCATTCGTATTCTTCAGAAAATTGGCCGATTAAAAAAAGAGTTACAATTCGCCGTCCGCCAGGCATCCCGAGCCGCAGACCACGGCCTCATGATGACACCCAAGGCAAT